>NC_043715.1:57873661-57891524 GCF_006229205.1 Suricata suricatta
AAATAATAATAAACATTAAAAAAAAAGAAGGAAGCGGGGCACCTGGGGGGCTCAGTCGGCTAAGCCTCCGACTTCGGCTCAGGTCATGGTCTCAGGTTCGTGGGTTTGAGGGTTTGAGCACCGTGTTGGACTCTGTGCTCAGAGCCTGGAGCTGCTTCCAATTCTGTGTCTCCCTCTCTCTGCCCCTCCCCCTCTCATGTTCTGTCTCTCTCTGTATCAAAAATAAAATAAAAAACATTAAAAAAAAGAAAAAGGAAGGAAGATGGTGCCTGGCCCTGGGGGGGGAGGGGGGGCGATCGCACCATCACCAGCCCTAAGAGCCCCTGCAGCGCCTGAACCTCCCGCGTAGCACAGGAGCTGGAGGGCGATTTTAAGTCGTCGGTCCCCTGCCACTGGACTTCCAAGCTCCCGGTGGCCTCCGATGGACTCTGAACCAAATCCAAAACCTTCACCGCGACAACACCTAGGAGAAGGGATTTGCCAACATCCAGAAACTCACATGCACACTTCCCCTCTGGCCCAGAAGCGGTGGCTCCGTACTTAACCCAAAGTGCAAACAGACACAACCTCGAGCCCGCGGTGACACCCCCCGAGAGCAGGGCTCGGGCGCAGCGACCCGCGCATGCGGGGACGCGCCGCTGCACCGAGGGCCCGTGCGCACTCACTGTGCCACGGAAACACGGTAGGAGCCCATCAGGGATCCGCGCTGTGAGGTCATGGGACTCGTGCACGAAGGTCCTATGAGCATCCGTAAGAGTACGCAGTGTCTGGGGTGCCCGGGGGCTCAGATAAGCTTCTGACGTTAGCTCAGGTCACGGTCTTACAGTCCCTGAGTTCGAGCCCCTCATCCGGCTCTGTGCTGACAGCTCAGCCTGCAGCCTGCTTTGGATTCTGTTGTCTCCCCCTCTCTCTCTGCCTCTCCCCTGCTCGTGCTCTGTCTCTATCTCTCCAAAATTTTTTAAATGTTAAAAAAAATACAGTGTGTTTGTGCATTCTTGTGGGACTGTCAGCAAGACACGGGTCTGGCGATAAAAGCAGAGTCGCAAACCAGGCCGCACGGCTCTCTGGGTCTGTGACGGGCGGGAGTGGGGGGAGGCTACGCATTCAGTGGGGCCCGAAGGACTCGGGAGCGGGGTTTCCTCTAGATCGAGAGGAGGGAAAATGCTTCTCTACCCAGCCTGTCGCCGGGAGGCTGAAAGGAGCCCCAGACAATTCTTGAGGGACGGGCATGGCCGTGTGCCAGCAGAAGTTCATTTATAAACACAGACGAGCCGGAAGTGGCCAGTCGGGAGGCCGGTTTTCTGATCCCTGGTCCACGGCTCAGATCCGGAGTCAAGGTCCAAGCCTGAGGAAGACGCTCATCATCTCTGTTCCCTTGCACAGACTTCGCTGACTCCTCGAACAGACACCTGTGTGAGAGCCACTGTTTCATCCCCAATCCACAGATTCAGAATCCACTTTACAAAGTCGCCCGAGAAGCCAGCCAGGACGCGGAAGAGCCGACACGCACACGCCCAAGTCTAATTGCTGCCACATGTTATCACACCACCTTCAGAGAGGGGCTGTTCCTTCTCTCTTTTACTCAGGAGGGAACCGAAGCACAGAGAGGTTGAGTAAGCGTCTCCAGGATGCACAGCCATAGGGAGTCACGCCCAGGTCTCCCTTCAAAACATGGACACCCGTCGCCCTGTTTTTCCTCTATTTCTGTTGACAATGCTTATTTATATCTTCAGGTGCTCCCCCAGCTCGACTGACTCTAACCTGCTCAGTCCTTTTACACCACTTTTACACCGCCGGGGGCCAGACAAACACAGCACCATCCCTTGTGGCCACAAGGACCTCACACCTTGACTCCTGCTCTCCGTCCCTGCCTCCGTCCCGCCGTCACCACAGCCGGTGCGCTCCGTCTCCAGAACACCCCGGGCACACCAGTCCCCCGACCAGGCTGCCATGAGCGTAGCAAGGTCTGCTCCCGTGCCAGCCTCTCGGCTCTTCTTGCTTTTAAACACCTATCGGGGCGCCGGGGGGGCTCGGTCGGTTGAGCGTCGGACTTCGGCTCAGGTCATGATCTCACGGTTTGCGGGTTCAAGCTCCGCGTAGGGCTTTGTGCTGACAGCTCAGAGCCTGGAACCTGCTTCAGATTCTGTGCCTTTCTCTCTCTGCCCCTTCCCTTGTCGCACTGTCTCTCTCTCTCTCTCTCTCTCTCTCTCAAAAATAAATAAACATTAAAAAAAATTCTTTTAATCTAGCTAACATTTTCATCCAACCGAAGAAACCCAAGTGCAGTAAAACCTTGGTTTCCGAGCATAGTCTATTCCAGAAACACGCTTGAAATCCAAAGCACTCGTATATCAAAGCGAACTTCCAGAACCCCTGGCCCAGTTGTGAGCACCTGCTGTGTGGCGCCTCATCCTACCCGCTTCCCAAGATGTCACTCGTTTATCAAGTGAAAATGTATTAGAAATGTTGGCTCCCCTTGCAGAACCCTCATAGCACGCGTGACTCGCAATCCAAGGTTTGGCTGTGTCACCATTTCATAACATACTGCACGTCGCAGGGCTTAGCGATGAATAACCGAAGTTATGTCATCTGCTTCCTTTGTGTCTCGAAGCCTAGTGTGCGTCTCATGGCTGCAGCACAAAGTTCCGTTGACCAGTTATGCCGGGCGCCTGTCAAGCGCTCGTGTGAGGCGCGCTCCGCGCCTCGGCGCACCCCTGTAACCCGGCCGAGGGCCCCCTGCACTGGCAGCCTCCTCTCTGCCCCCGGGGTGTTCGGGCTCCTGCAGATTCCACACCAGGCCGGGAGGTGCCCGGCGTGCCCGCCGAGCAGGGTGTCTGCCAAGTTTAGCCACGCCCCTTCGGGCGGAAGGACCGCCTTTGCAGAGGCTGAATCGTATTGTGTAGTCCCTACACCCCGCAGTTTCTTTATCTGGTCCTCTGTCTGTGGACGGTTCGAGTCTTTTGCCTGTTTTCTGACTGTGTCATTTGTCTTTACCCACAGGCTATCCCTATCCCACCGCTGATTTTACAGGCGAGATAGCGGAAGCACAGAGAGGTTAAGTGAGTGGCCAGAGAAGGCACAGCTGATAACCAGAAGAGCCAGCAAACAGGAACCAAAGTCATCTCATCGGTAGAAAGGAAGCAGAGAGGCCCTCACCCCTTTGGACTGATCTTTAAGCACATGCAGTCCTGGGTTCTGAGAAACAGCTCCACACAATGTTCTGGAATCTGATCATTTAAGGATGTCCAAGTGCCCTGTCTTGTACCTGCCTCGGGGCCTCCACACCCACTGTCCCCTAGCTTCCCTGATACAAGGCCCCAGCCCTAAGATGGCCTCGGAGGGCCATTCCCAGCATCGCTCTCTGACATCAGGCCTGTGGTTTGCTAACTTGGGGGCTGCCTCTCCTGGGGTCGGGCAGCCTGTCTATGCGAGCTGGGCCTCCACCCCACGCCGAGCCAGCCCCGCTCCCACGCCTGAGCCCTCTCTCGGGCCCCTGGACACTTCTCCCACCTGCACACGCACCCCTCCCCGTGTCACTGCACCGCCCAACACAGGGATGAGCAGCACACACCCGCTGAAGGAAATAATGGAAACAGCCCAAGTAGAAATCTGGAAATGGACTGTTTTCTTAACAATTGGCAGCCAGCAGATCAGAATCATGGATATTGTCTCCTGAGAAAACAGATGCTCTTCTCACGTTCTCATTCTTCTCTGGTTCCAGGAAAACTTCCCTGCACAACATCAGGTAAGAGAGGTTTCCTGCTCCCGACAAGGAGTCGGGTCCAGGAGCCCGCCCCCCAGGACGGTCCCCTAACACCCTGGCCAGCCCGTGTTCATGCCCTTGCAGTTCCCCCCACGTTGAAGGGAGCTGTGTGACCAACAAAATGGCGGAAATGACCACGAGTGACCCGCCCCGCTCTCTCTGGGGCCACCCGCTCGGAGGAAAGCGGCTGCCACACGCGGGAGCCGTCCCCCCGCAGCCATGTGCAGGTGCCATCTTGGAAGCGGGTCCTCCGTCACCACCGAGCTTTCAGATGAGCCGGGTCCCTGCCCACATCTTGACCAAAGCCTATGAGAGCCGGAGCCGGGCCACCCAGTGGAGCCACCCCCGCGTTCCTGACGCACAGAAACCGAGATGGAGGTGGCGGTCGCTTCAAGCTGCCGAGTCCTGAGGCGGCTTGGTAGGCACCAGCACCCGGGCTCCGAGTCACCTCCCATCTAGCTCTCCGAAGCCTTCCAGCAGAGTCCCCCCATGGCCACGGGACCTCGCACGACCCGAATCCCTGCCACCTCCCCCCGGGCACATCCTCCCCTCCTCCCCGCACCTGTGTGAGCACCCAGCTGCTCGCTGAAGGACCCAGCCTTGCGGTGCTCCCGGCCCGGGCGCCTTCCCGTCTGGCCCTGACTCGCTTAGGAGCGCCGCTTCCCCAGACTTGTCTCCCCCGGTCCCTCTGTCCCCCTCCACGCTCTATTCTGCCTTCTTCCTGATTAGTACTCATGAGGCCCCCCGTTTGTTCTTGTTTTCGGCTTCCCCTTCTCTCCAGATTACAAGCCACAAAAAGGCGTGAAGATCGCCTGTGGGCTTTACCAGGAGCGCAGGACAGCCTGGACGGTGCCTCCCGTGCTCAGAAATTCTTGGCTGACTGTTGTGGGTTAAGCAGAGCCACGCTTTCCTGGCTGCTCGAGAAGTGGCATCTGTTGAAGTGGCCTTAAGATACCTTGCGGCTTCCTTTCCTCTCTTCTGGGCCCTGAGGCCGCCATGCTGTGAGGAAGCTGATGGAGCCCCCGGGGAGGAGGAGAGCCAGGCCCCCAGCGGAGAGCGGGCACTGCCAGCGCCAGACACACAGGGAAGCCACCTGGCCCTCCTACCCCCGTGGATCCTCCAGCCACACGAGGGCACACAGGTGGGCCCAGGCCAAACCCATCCACGGAACCACTAGCCAACCCACTGGCAGAAATAATAGGCCATTGTTTCTTTCTTTCTTCCTTGCTTTCTTCCTTCTTTCCTTGCTTTCTTTCCCTGCAAGCACAAGTCTTCAAAAAAGTGGGTAAACACTCAGAATTGTTCCTCTCCACAAAAATCTTTAGTAAAAGGCAAAAGAGTTATACAATCTGAAGAGAGACCAGGGTTATAAGCCATTGTTTCTCTGCGAGATTGGGGGCAGCTCGTTACACGGTGATAGGTAACTGATACACGCAGTAGATCCCCAGCTCCCTAGCAGACCTGCGTCCCTGCGTCCTCTGCACCCAGCAGCCAGTGCGTCTCTCGGGAGACACAGCTGCTCCCACGCCCCTCACCTCACTTGAGGCAAGTCCCCATTGCTTTTAGGATACAGGGAAACGGCCAGAGATGATGAGGCTGTGCAGGCCCCAGCCTTTCCACTGCGTCCAGCCTCATCAGCTTCCACCTCTGGAGTGTAATTGGCTCACTAATTTCTTTGCACATGCCTCTCCTGTGCCTAGAATGCTCTTCCTCCCCGCCCACCCCTGGTAACGGCCGAAGTCCTGAGACACCGGCTCTGGCACCCTTTGACAGGAAGCCCTCCTTGGTTTCTCCAAGAAGACCATCCTGCTCTACGTGCTCACAGCCCTGGGCGGCTTCCCCCTGTTAACGCTCACCACGGGCTAGGGCTTTTTCCGATGCATGCACTCGTCAGGGGTTACCGAGAGACAGTGATCACAGGACTGTGGGGTCTGGGACCTCCAAACTCTGCAGGTGGGTCAGCAGCCTGAAGACTGAAGGTGGGGCTCGTGCTCGGGTCTGGGAACCATCTGCGGGCGGGAGCCCCCTCTTCCTTGGGGGTGGGAGCTTAGTTGTTCTGTTCAGGCCTCTGACTGATTAGGTGAGGCCCAGCCACGTTAGGGAGGACGATGTGTTTGACTCAAAGTCCACCCATTTAAATATTAATCTCATACAAAAAAAGAAAAAGAGGAAAACATCCTCGAAGAAACATCCAGAATAATGTGGGAGCAGGTGTTTGGGCACCGTGGCCCAGCTGAGCTGACACACCACGTTAACCCGACGACATCCCTCTCCCTTGCTAAGAGCAAGTCCCACGAGGGCTGGGCCGCACCTGTGTCTTCTCTCTGTGCCCCGGCCCCGGAGGCCAGGGCGGTGACTGACGCAATCATGCTCGTCACGGGACACTGATGGTACTCCAGCCCCTTCCTTCTTTCTTTGGAAGAGCTTCCTGAGCCTCCGGTAAGACCACAGACTTGGACAACACCTTGGATAAGACCCAAGCAGAAGGTGCAGCCTGAATTCCTGATCAGAAAAACTGTGAGATGGTAAGTGTAAGCTGCGGAGCTGGGGGGATCTGTTGCCCAGGAGCAGAAAACAAATACACCTACCACTGGGGGCTCCACAAATGTGTATTAAATGCGGGCACGTGCTGGGCCCAGGGACCACCACACCAGGGAGCCGAGACGGAGGGTCCAGCGGTCTGGGCCGCAGCCCTGTCACCCCTAGAGCCTCACAGTAGAGAGTGCGGGTCCTGAACTAGACCACACGTCTTGGGGCCATTGAGCAACCGTGGTGTCCCAAGGACCTGGCCCAGGGCCCAGCTCTGCGTCCTCTGGCTGGTGTCAGAATCTCTCTGATCCAAAGCTATTCGACTGCAAAGCAGAGATGAGGACCCTATGAGGGTCTCGGAATTAAGTAATCGGACTCCCTCCGAAAGCACCCGGCACAGGGCCTGGGACCCGAGCGCCCGTGCGCTGGACAGGCTTCCTGAACTCGTGGTAGCCTGTCCATACCGCGTGCGGAAGTGCGCGTGCACACGCTCGCCACGGGCTCCTGCACAGACAGAAGCTCCCCCTGCCCTTTGTACCTGTATCAGTGGAATTTGTTCAGTAAGCATTTAATTGGCACCAACTGGGTTCACGACACCATGAACAGTCCCCAGGACAGAAAGCTACTTCCCTAGAACCTAACATTGTGAAACAGCCGTTAGAACCGCAGAGGGGAGACTGGTGAGAGAGAGAAGTGCCGATAACAGCCTTCCAAACAGATGGTGAGTATTACACGAAATTTCCATCGTGTTTTGGAAAGGGGTGTCCTCTGTGCTGTCTGTACCGAGCGGGGTCCCCAGAGAGCCATCCCTGTCCTTGGTTACATGGACGTGTGTGCTGCCTGGAATCCAGCCTGGCCCTTAGCTCAATGGAAATTCCGTGGGATTCTGGAAAGCTGAGGGTCCGTCTTGGCGACGTGGCCTCCTGTGAAAATTTTAACAGCTTCTCACCGGAAAGCATTTCTTGCATCCGTCCCCACTCCCCGGGGCCAGGACAGGGGTGAAGCGGGGGAGGCCCTCAGCCCAGTACATAATGGAAGCGTGGGGCTTCCGGGCGCACCCACATCACAGTAAGCAGGGGAAACAATATTTTAATGCAACGTTCTTTGAAATTCGAAAGCAACAAAAGCAATTGACGAGCAGAATACCAACATTTTCAGTAAAGACGGGATCTGACGGGGTGGGGGTCGGGTGAGGTGAGGGAACCGAGCCACGTAAAGGGCACGGCCAGGTTCCATCGTGAGTAAGAATTCAGGGCTTGGGTGCATCGTGCGTTATTTCTGCATAATTTTTTATCTCAAAAAAATACTGTGTTCTAGGGGCTGCTGGGTAGCTCAGTCGGTTAGGCATCTGACTGTTGATTTCAGCTCAGATCATGACCTGAAGTTCATGGTTCGAGTCCCAAGTCGGGCTCTGTGCCAACAGTGCGGAGCCTGCTTGGGATTCTCTCTCTCTCTCTCTCTCTCTCTCTCTCTGCCCCTCCTCTGCTCTCTCTCAGAATTGAAAAAAAGCATTGCGTTTAAATTTTATCTTGATTATCAGGCCTTAGGTGGATGCCTCCCCTGGTCACTCTGCATTGTTTCCCCTGAAACTATTTGGGGGCCTCCTGGGGGGCTCTGTCAGTTAAGCGTCCGACTCTTGATTTCAGCTCAGGCCATGATCTTACAGTTTGTGGGACTGAGCTCCATGCTGGGCTCTGTGGTGACAGCTCAGACAGAACCTGCTTGGGATTCTCTCTCTCCCACTTTCTCTGCCCCTTTCCCATTTCTGCTCTCTTTCTCCTTCTCTCTCTCTCAAAATAAACAAATAAGCATTTTTTTAAATGAAAAATGTTCAGGTTTTACTCATTTTATTGCCATAATACTTTTCTCACTTTTTACTGTAAATTTGTATTAGCAACTCCAGGATAATATAATGTTACTGCAATTTGCCTTAAGACTGAACACTTCTGAAAGCTAAGAACACTGAGAATAAAAACAAGCAAACCTTAAAAAAATACAAAAGTAAATAAACGGCCGTCAAATCTTTCCCCCTCCCCCACTGCCACCACCCTCATTGTCACTGGCGCCACGTCGAGCTTGACCAGCTGCCCCAGCTTCCGAACCACCGGTCCACGGGCTTGTCCAGCTGGTGAAATGTCACCACCTCTTGCCAAGGCGCTCAACCTAAAACGCGGGGTTGAGTCTTCCTTCGTGCCTTTCCCCCAACAGCCACGTTCCATCCGTCCACCAGTCCTGCTGAGTCCACTGCGCCCCCCACTGTCTAGAAGTCTCTAAACGCTGCCCCCTGCCCCTACTCCGTCACCTTGGCTTGGGTTATGACAGTGACTTTGAACTGTTTTCTCGCCTGTCTTACACTCCCCCCCCCCCAGAGTCTCCCAGGATGTGGGACGGAGGGCGCCATTGTGATGTCATTTCAGATGGTTCAGCTTTAGACACAATTGAATTTAGACACAGCTGAATTTCACTGGCAGCCCCAATGCGGGGCTTGAACTCATGAACTGTGAGATCATGACCTGAGCCGAAATCAAACGTTGATGCTCAACCCACTGAGCCACCCAGGCGGCCCTCTAAAACCTTCCTTTTTTCAAGAGCAGTTTCAAGCTCACAGCAAAACTGACCGGAAGGTATAGAGATTTCCCGTGTGTCCACTCCACTCATGCACAGATTACCTGTCATCAACATCATCACCTGAGGGCACACCTGTCACCACTGGGGGTCCACACTCCACGTTGTCACCACCCAGCGTCCACACTCTACATCGGAGCACATGCCACATCAGGGCCACTCGTGGTGCTTTGTGCCTTCCATGGTTTGGACAGACATATAGTGACCTGCATCCAACCTCAGAGGTCACGTCGAGCATTTTCACTGCCCAACAGCCCTGTGCGCTCCATCCCCCACTCTCCCGTGAGCCGTTCTCGGTGTCAAAATCCTGCAGACTTTGGATCTTGTTTCTTTGGGGCTTTTTTTTTTTTTTTAGTTTATTTATTTTGAGAGGGAGAAAGAGCGAGGGTGGGGAAGGTGTGGAGAGAGAGAGAATCCCAAGCGGGCTCCACACTGTCAGTGCAGAGCCTGTGTGGGGTTCGAACCCACGAACTGTGAGACCATGACCTGAGCCGAAGTCAAGAGTCAGAGACTTAACCGACTGAGCCACCCAGGAGCGCCTGGATTTTGTTTCTTTTGCTGTATTTTGCTCAGACAGCTTCGGTCCTACAGAAAGGATGCCTAGAGGCTTCAGCCGGAGTCCCAGGGTTCGCTAGTGACAAAAAGCCCCCAGAACCACGTCCCCAGTTTCAGGAAAACCCAGGTGTGTGCTGTAAAGCCATCGTGGTGGGAGGGGCGCCGGCACGTGGGCGGGGCGGGGGGGTGGCTGGCGGCGTCTCCACCTGCTGCCTCCCCACAGCAGTGCCTCCCAGAGGCTGCGACAGGGCTGTCTGGCCCGCTTCTGTCCAGTTGGTGACACCTTCCGGGTGGCTCAAGGTTACACGTGGCATCCCCTCGTGCAGTCTGGCAGCAGCTGTCGGGTCAGCTGGCCGCGGTGTCCACCCCAGGAGGCGTGGAAGGTCTGCAGCCGGACGTGCTGGCGTCGGGAGACGGAGAAATGCTTGTGTTCGGAGTCCGCCGAGGCTCGTGGGCACCTCCGGACGCACCGGAGGATCCAACCCACAGGCTGCGCGCCTGGAGAACTCGCTCCAATACGTGACTGTCGTTTTCTGGGATGTTCCGTTTCTTGCTCCGAATTCCGAAGAGGGGCGCTCTGCGGTAAAGGGGTTACAGGAGGGGGCACCCCATGCGCCTCACGGAGGGAAACGTGGAGCCAAAGGATTTGTCAATATTTCCAGTCCTCCCCGGGGAACGGATAAGCGTCCAAAGCCCTGGGTGTGGTGGGAATGAAGCAAGATTAAGGTTAAAGATGACTGCGGCGCCTGGGTGGCTCAGCCGGTTGAGTGTCTGACTCCTTTTAGGTTTTTTTAAAGCTTATTTACTTACTTTGAGAGAGCGAGCAAGTTGGGGAGGGGCAGGGAGGAGAGGAGAGAGGATCCCAAGCAGGCTCTGCACTGACAAGGGCCCAGGCGGGCCCGGACTCAGAGGTCACGAGCTCATGACCTGAGCTGAAGTCGAGTCAGATGCTCGATGGGCTGAGCCCCACCAGGCGCCCCAAGCGCCCCGCTCCTGGTTTCGGCTCAGGTCATGATCTCACGGTTCATGGGACTGAGCCCCGCGTCGGGCTCTGCGCTGACAGCACGGAGCCTGCTTCGGCCTCTCCTCCTCTCTGTGCCCCTCCCCTGCTTGTGCATCCATGCTCCCCCCCAAAGTAAATAAATATTAAAAATAATGTTAAAAAGATTAAAGAGCACCTCTTTCCGATTCTTCGGGAGGTCAGTGGGGTTGGAAACAGGACAGCAAAATGGTCAGGGACGCAGTTCAGCAAGGCTAGTTGGGCCCTGAGTTTGGGACGTGGTGAGGGGGGCAGCGTGCTGAAAAGCTGGACAAGACACCAAAGGAGAGAAAAGAGCAGCGTTTCCCCTCCGGGTCACAGTTTCGTGGATGCTCAGCGCTCACAAACTGAACGTGACCTGAGCGGAAGCCGGATGCTCAACGGACTGAGCCACCCAGGCGCCCCTGTTCACCTGTCAATTATATAAGAATGTTTCCAGAATGGATTTTTGCTTTTTAAATTTTCTTTTAATTTTCACTGGTTTGTTTTTTTCGAGAAAGAGAGTGAAAGCACACGTGTGCATGGCTGAATGGGGAAGGGGGAGAAGGAGAGGGAGTCTTAAGAGAGAGCATCTCTAGGCTCAGCACAGACCTTGACCCGGGGCTCCACCTCACGATCCTGGATCTGACCTGAGCTGAAATCGAGAGTCAGACACTCAACCAACCGACTGAGCCACCCAGACGCCCCTATTTTTGCTTTTTAAATGTAACTTTTCTTTTTGGTCGAATGAGTGAGTGTATGAGTTTGTGTGGCCGCCATAACCAAGCAGGACAGCCTGGGAGGTGAACGGGACAGACATTTATTTTCTAACAATTCCCCGAGGCCTCTTTCCTTGGCTTGCTGACGGCCGCCTTCTCCCTGTGCCCTCACATGCCTGCCTTCTGTGCACGCCCCTGTCCCGATCTCCTCTTCTTCCTCTTCTTTTTTAAGATATTATTTTAAGTAGCTTCTACGCCCCACATGGGGCTCGAACTCACGGCCCTGAGATCAGGAGTCATGGGTTTTTCTGACTGAGCCGGCCTTGCACCCCCTGGTCCCCTTTTCTAATAATGACACCATCCAGGCCACCCTAACCTCTTCTTTTTAACTTAATCACCTCTTTAAAGACCCTGTCCTCGAATAAATACAGTCGAGTTCTGAGGTCCTGGGAGTTAGGACTCCAACACGGGAATTTGGGGAAGACACAACTCGACCTCTGGGAGCGGGAACCCGGGTCCGTGGGCAGTGGTGAGAGGGGCTGGAGGGCTCGGGAAGGGCCAGACCTGGAGATGGGTTTGGGACCTGGGTCAGTGGCTTGGATTTCACCCAGGTTTCAGCAGGGAGCCCCTGACGGACATCGGCAAAGGAGGGCCGTGGTCAGATGTGCGTGAAAACGATATGACCCTGGCTGCCCGTGGGGCGCCGGGACTGGAGACCGTGGGGAGACCGGGGGAGACCGGGGTGGGGGGAGACCCAGGCAGAGAAACTGGACACCTCTGGGGCCGGTAGGACGCACAGGCGCGGGCCGAGGGGAGAGATTTGGTTCCAAGTCGCCGGGCGTGAGCGTTCTCAAGGGCTGCCACCCCCCAGCAAGGGGAGACGCAGACCTCACGGAGGCCCGGCCTCTCCTCTCTGCCGCCTCCTCACCCTCCACGGAGGCGGCGTGATGCGGTCTGTGGCCAGAAGCCTTTGTCTTTCTCAGGCTCCGCCAATTCCTTCCATGTGGGTAGTTTTCGAGGGACTCCGTGATGTTCTCGGACGCCCCCTGCTGGCCAGCTTCTTCAGCACGTGATCACGGTCTGTCCCGGGGGCAGTGCGACCGAGGCACCCGCCGGGGGACTGCAGAGCTGGCGGGGCGGCCAGAGCGCACCGTCGTGCGGCGTCAAGTGTGACCCCGCAGTCATTGTGAAGATTCTGTGTATGAGGAAAGGAGGGTGAAATACCTCACTAACAACGTTTTATACTGATTCTGTGTTAAGTGATAGTATTTTGAATGTATTGGATTAAATAGATACGATTTTAAAATTGATTTCGCCGGTTTCTTTTTTTCCTTTTCAACGAGGATGCTAGGAAGCTAAATCACTCTGTGGTTTGTGCTCTATTTCTGTCTCTCTCACTGGTGCGGACCATCGTCAACGTGCTGGCACGGTAAGCGGGTTTCTCAGCCTCGGTACTACTGACGTCCGGGCTGGGTCACTCCGCGGCTGGGCCTCCGGCGCGCTGTAACCTGAACTGCGTCCCTCGCCTGCGCCGTCTAGAGGGTCGCAGCAGCCCCCTCCCAGCTGTGACAACCGAAAATGTCTCCAGACATTGCCAGATTGTCCCCGAGGGACAGAATCACCCCTGGTTAAGAACTGTTTATATGTGATTTCATATACATGTACGTATATATTTGTATATGTAATCATTTAGAGAGAAATAAACGGACATTAATTCTATTATATATGAACACACATGTATTTACGAAATAAAAAATGCGTATGAAATGTAACCACATGTGGTCCTCCTGAGCCCCCATCACGTGCAGGCTCCGCACGAGCGCTTACACACGCTTTCCCTTTGGATCCTCACAGTGACCCCCACGAGATGGACATTATTATTTGCTCTGTTTTGCAGGCGAAGACGCTGAGGCACAGGACGGTTACGTGACTGCCCCTGGGGAGCACCGCTTATTAACCTGGACTCACGTCCAGGCACAGCACGGGGGGGGGGGGGGGGGGGGGCAGTAGTCAGCAAGGCTGACTGTGCGCTTGAAAGTTGCTAAAAGAGTAGATCTTAAGTGTTCTCATCACACATAAGGCAACGAAAAGGAAGGAAGGAAGAAAAAAGGAAGGAAAGAAAGAAAGAAAGAAAAGAGAGGAAGGAAGAAAAGAGAAGGAGGGCGGAGGGAAGGGAGGAGGGGAACTGCGTGAGGCAGCAGGTACTTGACCCTGATGATTATTTCACAAGGTATGTGTCTTTCAAATCAGCACATTGTACACCTTAAATGTATATAATTTTAATTCATCAATTTTACTTCAAAAAGCTGGAACAACAACAAAAATAATTCAGGATCTGCATCAGGTGGTACCTGGCCCCATCCTGGTCCTGGAATCAGTCCTCCCCTTGGAGGGGGCGTTAAGGAAGTGAGAACCGGGAATACAACACACACCCCCACCCCTGGAGGCCGGAAGAATCCAGAACATAGGCTCCAATGCAGTCACCCCCATGAGACTGAGGTGAAACAAGACCGCTCAAGTTCATGCATTCACCCCTCTTCCTGGTGGGATCACCTGTGCTGTAGGCCTACTACGTGCCATGCCCCGGCAGGGCAGGGGGTCCAGAGGTAAGACACCGCGGGGGTGCGGTCCGCGTGAGCAGCAGAGGGACCACACAGTAGGAGCAAACAAAGAATAAGATTGCAAACAAACGTGATTTGGAGAAATAAGACAGGAAAATGATTAGGAGGAGGTCAGTGGGAGAGTCTAGAAAGTGCTCTTCTAAGGCGGAGCGGAGCCCACAGACCTGCATGGGGAGTCCCCTGAGACACACCTGCCAGGACCCCGCGGGGGGAGGCCGGGGGAGGGGTTATGAGGTAGCTGTGCCCCGCCTCTGACCCCAGGCTCCTCTGCACTGGGCAAGGGGGGGCAGGCTGCTGGGAAAAGTGGAAAAGTGACCCAGCCACCCGCCCCGCCGGACCCCTCCTGGAGTCTAGGTGGGCTTTGAATGTGCCGCTGCCCACAGCCTAACTCCTGAGCCTGGAATTTTCCAGGCTCCTTGTCCCTCCCTGGAACCCCCCTCCCCAAGTAGCCCCCTCCTGCTGCCCGGCTGGCTGCGGTTGCCATGGCAGCAGTGGTGTCGCCAGGTGGCAGCTCAGAGGGAGGCGAGGCCCGGCCTGCGGGGGGGGGGGGGGGGGGGGTCCCCATTAGCAGTCAGCTAGCGACTTCTCCGTAAGGAAAATGCATTCTCGGTCGGGACTTCGCAGAAGGGGAAAAACAGGGCTCTGCAGCTGGGCTGGACGTCCCGAAGCGCCCCGAAGAGCCATGATCTAAGCCTTCCCGGTCCTCCACCTCATTCGTTCATGCACCCAACCGCTAGTTTATTTCACAAACATTTATTCCTTTAAACAGATGATGAACAGAGATGATTCTATGAATATATTGATTCTACGCCTATTTTAAGCTCCAGGCTTTGCTCTAGGGATGAAGGGAAAGCCCAAAGGGCCTCCTTTCTTGAGGTTTATTCCGTGTGCACGGGGAAATAAGCAGGAAAATACCATGGAAATAACATGGCAGGCTCTGGGAAGTTTTGAAAGACAAAGCTGCCAATATTGTTTTCGATTTCATTTTCTTCCTTTTTAAACCGTAGCACATTCTGAGCGGTGGTTACATCTTGACTCAGTGAACATAATCTATCAGAGATGTTGTGCCCTGAAAAGTCCACCGTCACATCCGTGACACATTCTTGTTTTCATGTTTATTGTATATTTAGAGAGCGTGAACGCGCACAAGTGGGGGAGGGGCAGAGAGAGAGGGGGACAGAGGATCCAAAACGGACTCTGAGCTGTCACAAAGAGCCGGACGTGGGGCTCACTCCACACACCGTGAGATCATGTGAGATCACGACTTAACCGACTGAGCCCCCGAGGCGCCTCACACATTCTTTAACGTGTAATTCCAGGCACCGGCATTGTCAGCCCCCACTTTTTTTAACCGAATAGTAATTTTTGCCCCCATGTTTTCTCCCACTTCCTATTTTCCACCTTATGTGAAGACAGAATGGCACGGTAGTTAGCAGCGTGGGTGGAACACATTTATCCACTTGCTATCAGGGGCTCTGCCTGGTGCCTCCGCTCTGACGTGGGGGTTCTCCTTGGGGAGCAGGGTAGAGGGCATGTGACCAAGATGCATGTGTCCATCAAATAAAATAGACGAGCTGTGGCGATCGGTCCCCACCAGTACTCCTCATTCACACAGAATCCGCGGATCCGGTTGTAGGGTGTTTTGTAACTTATCTAACCCATCCCCTCCTCGTGGACACTGAGGTTGTGTCCGGTGCTTTGTGATAACTCTGCTGCCGTGAATCCGTGCGCACACGCGTGTGAGGACATCTGTGCGGTGTGTTCCTTGAAGTGGAATTTCTGGGTCAAAGGGCGTGGCATTCAGGCTCGACCTTGAGAAGGCCAGTGGCCACCATCAAGGTTGTGTTGGCTTCCACGCCCACCAATAATGCATGAGTGCTGGAGATATTTCAACATAAAAATATGGTTTTCTGGACAATTCAGAAGGGCTGAACAATGCTAGGTTCAACTTCACGCATGGAAGCCACAGCGTCTGGTGGCACCTGTCCACTCCAGAAAAGCACAGTCTCTCCCCTTTACCACACTCCCCACCGGGCTCTGTTATCCCCAGCGTCCAGCGCTGTCCGTGTCCAGTTTGTGTTGTGCGGGGGTCATGGTTCCCTTTCCAGAGGGGATCTTACCATGCGCCCTTAAGGACCCTGAGGACACTTGAAGCCAGACTGACAGGATCACTCATTTTTAAGAAAATTCCAGACCTTTTCCAAAGTGCTTGTGCCATTTTATGCTTTTTACGTTTCCATTCGGTGTTCCGTGTCATCACCAACACTTGATGTTGTCATCTCTTTCTTTCCCCTCATTCTGGTGAGCGTGAGGCCATGGTCATGTTTCTATTTTCATTTTTGTTTTATGAGTGGGGGAGGGGAGGACTCATCTTTCTGGAAAAGGAAAAGTATTCCAAGTTGCTGGATGTGCACAAGCACATCTACATCCCTCCTTCGGGGCCTGGAGAGCATTTGAGGTGGAGGCTCCACCGTGGACATCAGAGGCGCCTGAGAGCCGGGGAGGGAAGCGCTCACCCGGTATCCGTGCTGCAGGATTGGGCCTCCCTTCTCCTGATTCGCCTCCTACCTGAACACTGTAACCCCTCACCTGCCTGCCTGCCTTCTGTGCTCCCTCCACAAAATCCTCCTCTGCCTGCCCCCCTCCACTTCCTAGGTCATTTGCCTTTCATAACGTTTCCCCCTCCAAACAAGTGACAGACGCTCCCACGGATTCACATTCACATGTGAAGCACCTACTATGTGCCAGACCCTGAGCTGAGCTGGGGATGCAGGAGGAGACCAAGAAAGGTAGGGTCTCCCTTCTCCCAGAACGGAACTTCCTCCAAAGTAAGGGAAAGACAGTAAAAAAGAAACAAGGGTGTGGAAAATGGGGAGATGTTGGTCAAAGCGCACAAAGTTTCAGTTGTGCAGGATAAATGAGTTCCGGGGTCTAATGTACAGTGGAAGTGACTCCAGGTAACATTACTGTATTGTGTCCTTGACTTTTGCTACTTTGTACACAGTCACACACAGATCATAACCATGTGAGGGGAAGGATATGCAACAATTAGCCTCATTGTGGTAACTGATTCGACATGTATTGAAACACTGTAAATGTATATATTTTTGTTTGTCGATTATACCTCAATAAAGCAGGGAGGGGGAAAACAAAGAAGCTCATTTCAGGCTGAGATTACATCCATTAAATACAGCCCAGTGGGGGGTAGAAGTGAGGGGGCAAGAAGAGGGGCGGGTTCTTCTGCTATTGCTGGTCTGGAGCGCAGCCCAGGACTCTGCATTTTTTAAAAGCATTTTTATGTATTTTTGAGAGACAGAGCAGGAGTCGGGGAGGGGCAGAGAGAGAGGGAGACACAGAATCCAAAGCAGGGTCGGAGCCATCAGCACAGAGCCCCACGCAGGGCTCGAACTCACAAGCTGTGAGATCATGACCTGAGCTGGTCAGACACTTAACCAACTGAGCCCCCCAGGCGCCCCCAGGACTCTGCACATTTGGTCATCCGCCCTTCCCCTCACACACACACACACACACACACACACACACACACACACTCTGATGCAGAGGAAGTCTGCAACACAGGTTTTAAAAATCCCGGCCACGTCATGAGATGAATGCCTGCATATAATTTATAAGCAGCCCCTATTATAACCCTCAGCCCCATCCAGGGCTCCAGGCGGGAAAAAATCCCCTGCTTTTAGAAGAAAAATCTGAGTCCCAAAAAGGTGAAATCACTTTCCCACAATCCTGTGTTTTCATCCAACCCCCCACGCTTATTCACTGAGATCCATTAGTATGGCAGGCTAGGATTCTAACCCACGCACAATCTAGAAAGTTCCATGCTCTGAGTGTCTCTTAGCTTCCTCCCCATCGCCACGCTGGCTGCAGTTTCCATGGCGACAAGCAGAGCCTGCCTGCATCCCTGAGGCCTGGCAAATTCTCTTAAGGACCAGGGCAGAGTGATGGATGCCATGGCGGGGGGGGGGGGGGGGGGGGGGGGGGGGGGGGGGGGGGGGGGGGGGGGGGGGGGGGGGGG
>NC_043715.1:57891624-57893459 GCF_006229205.1 Suricata suricatta
GTGACTTTCCGTCAGGTGCGTGCCCTCTTCCCAAATAACTACTTGATCTCTCAAGCAGTCATTAAACAGATACGTACCAGGGCCCCGAACGTGCACATAGTCGTCCTAAGCTCTGGGAGCGCAGGATAAACCGGACAGAGAAGGTCTCTACTTTCATGCAAGGTTCAGCCCCATGCCGGGGTGCAGAGAGCACATGAGTAAGACATCAGTTAGCGAGACTATTTCACACTCGGAAGCGGGTTCTAAAACCGTGCCATGGGGGCGCCTGGGGGGCTCAGTCGGTTAAGCGTCCAGCTTACGGCTTCGGCTCAAGTCATGATCTCACGGTTCGTGGGTTCGAGCCCTGCGTCAGGCTCTGTGCTGACAGCTCAGAGCCTGAAGCCTGTCTTCGGATTCTGTGTCTCCCTCTCTGACCCTCCCCTGCTCATGCTGTCTCTCTCTGTCTCTCAAAAATAAAATAAAAAACATTTTAAAAAATTTAAAACCGCACCATGGAAATATAATGCAAGCCTCAAATGCACACCCCGCATTTTAATTTTAAATTTTCCAGGAGCCAGGGCGCCTGGGTGGCTCGTTGGTTAAGCATCTGACTTTGGCTCAGGTCATAATCTTGCAGTTTGTGAGTTTGAGCCCCGCGTCAGGCTCTGTGCTGGCAGCTCGGAGCCTGAAGCTGCTTCCACTTCTGTGTCTCCCTCTCTCTCTGCCCCACTCCCACTTGTGCTCTGTCTCTCTCTGTCTCTCAAAAATGAATAAACATTAAAAAAATATTTTTGTTTCCAGAAACCAGGTTTAAAAAGGTAGAAAGACACCAGGAATTAATTGTAACAGGTTCTATTTAACCCAATATATGCAAAATATTACTGTTTAAACCAATTACACTAAGGCAATGAAATGATCAACGAGATATCAATTTTTTATTAGATTTTCAAAATCTGGTGTTTAGGGGCACCTGTCGGTTGGTGTCCGAGTCTTGATTTCTGCTCAGGTGATGATCCCAGGGTCATGGGATTGAGCCCCGTGTCGGGCTCTGAGCCGAGCATGGAGCCTGTTTGAGGTTCATTCTCTTTCTCCCTCTGCTCTCTGGCACGCTCGCCCTCGCTCTCTCTAAAATAAAAGAAAAAATGTAATCTGGTGTTTATTTCACAGTGCGACATTTCTCAGCGGAGACTAGCCACATTGCAAGCATTCAGGTTTGTGGCTACCGTATTGGAAAGCGCAGATCTACACACCGCTGTGAGGACAGTTATTGGGGTAAGGAGAGTTGATTGAGGAAAAAGTGATGGGTGTGAAGGCGGATGGATAGACTGGACAGTCTTCTGCGTCAGGAAGTCCCGAGACGAGCCCGGGAATTTGCATCTCCACAAGCCGTCCCCTGACCAGGGGACTCTGGGCCAGGTGATCCCCCAGGCCCACGTGGGCGGGAAGGCCTGGGTGGCCAGGGAGGGACGGGATCCCGCCAGCAACACTCCAGGCCGTAAGCGTGATGATTATGCCCATTTGTGAGAGCAAACTGAGGCTCCAGAGAGGCGCCGTTAAGTACCAAAGCCCCTGTATTTTCATCTCAGTCACAAATTATAGACACAGGTATTTACTGGCCGCCTGCTCTGTGCTGAGGCTGGGGTCTCGCATCCACACACCGAGTGTCGTGAGGACTGGAAAATTCCAGTCTCCGAGTCCCTCACGGCATCTTGCTCATCACCCCCTCCTGCGTCTGCCTTCACCCGCAGTTTCCAGGGCAACGGTCTGGGCGGACCATCAGCTAAGTGTCCTTGAGGGGAGCGCGATGGTCGACATCACAATAGCCTGAGCTGGGGATGGAGTGGCTGGGGGGGGGG
>NC_043715.1:57893559-57904219 GCF_006229205.1 Suricata suricatta
GCAGCTTCTTCCTCTCCGGAAGTCAGCGAGGCCCTGTGTCGTCCTCTCACGTACTGCTGGGTACCGGGTGGCAAAAGCTGTTTAGAACTTTTGTGTGTCCGTTTATGATGAGACAGGACGGTCGCTTTCCACCCTAACGATGCCTCTGACAGAGCAAAAATACAGATTTTGTTTCTAATGGAACGATGCCCAAATGAATGGCCTCGAAGGGACCAAAACAGACTGATGAATGCCTAAGTGGCCGTGTTGGGAGGCCTGGAACAAGGGCACCAGCCTGGTTCCCAGGCCGGAGTCGCTGGTGATCTGGTCTGGGGGCGAGAAACGCATGCGCAATACATCGGTGGGCGTGCAGGCAACGGGGGCGAATGCCAGCTCGGTGGGACCCGCCGGCGGCCTGGCCGAAGGGCTCCCAGGGAAGGGGGTCAATGGGGCATTTTTTCTGGGGTTTTGTCCTGAGGCGCTCGGTGGGTGGATCGCAATGGCTCTTGTCTAGGGGGCCGGCCTGCAGCACAGGGGGCGAGATGGCGGGAGGAAGTCAGGTCATCTTGGGCGTGGGGAGGCTGGGGCAGCGGGAGTGGGGAGAGCGCTGGAGGGACATGCGGGGGACCAGCCCCCGCACCTCAGGGGGCTGGTGTCGGCGCGGTGTCTGTAAGAAAGATCACAGACAGCGTGAATGGTGGAAGGGGCCACACTTTACTGTGGTGCTCAGTGTCATATACCGTAGGTGATTACATCATTCTTCTAATGATTACATTGTTTGTGACTTCTTAAGATTCGGGGTAAGAATCACATGTTCCAGAAAAGATTATTATTTTCACGGAAGAGAGAACAAAAACTCAAAAACAGGAACGAGGTACAGTACAGATCAAAAAACATAATTCATCACTCCAAATACATCAGCGGGGTCTTGTTCTACGTATGCAGTATAATATTAACCGAAGCTTAAGAAAAGGCTATTCTGCCATAAAGGTGAACATGATGATTTACGGGTCAAGTGCCCCTGACCAGGAAGGGAGTTTCAATCTGAAAACTTGCCCACTCACTGAAACTAATTAAAGGTCATAGAAAACTAACTCCAGTCTCTAATCCATCTTGATCAAGAGGTCATGCGCACATTCTCTAAAACAAAGGAAAGCAGGACCCAACGAGCCATATGGCACTGTACGCCCAGTCTCCCAGGAGAGCGACTCAATCCCGAGCCTCAGCTGAGGGACCCTGCTGCACCGGGGACGCACCCTCCAGCTTCGCTAGGGATCTGTGCGGGCCTCCTGGTGGTTCCCAGCGGGATCTCAACAGGCCTTCTGGCTGGATGGGCCCCTACAGGAGCATTAGAGAGAGACAATGGGAGATGAATAGAGGCGCTGAGTGCTCGCTGGGGGAGAAAACGCGGTGAGGACGTTTACCGCCTCTCCAGCGGCCAGATGACAGTCATCAACAGAATTTTCCATTGAGCTAAAGGCCAGGCGGGATTCCAAGATTTACATGCATCCCAGCATTCTGGAGACATCTGTTTAAAATCCCATGTGTCTGAATACCCACTTTGTTGAGCAAATTACCCCTGGATTCCATCCCCCGTCAGTCCTCATCCAGACCGGATTGTATCCCCTGAGGGCTTTATGTATTTAGAAGCGATCACCGCGGTGCTCTTCCGGGGTCCGTTTCCCCCTTGCGGTCAGAAAGAAGGAAAGTTCCGAGAGAACCTGACACGAGCACTCTCTTTAAAAACGTGGAGATGTATTTTCTGGTCACCTACGTACATGTCTATGTGGGCATATATAGAGGCATATCCATGAAGAAGACCAGATTGGTGAATTCAGGCGGAAGTTGACTTCCATGCTTTGGGGTCTATACCCAACGTGATGACAAATGCTTTATCCAACTCTACTCACTTCCCCTCCCAAAGAGCTCAAGGAGCGGTCATGAGTGTGATCTCCACTTTAACAGATGGGGAAACTGAGGCACAGAGCGGCACAGCTGCCACAGCGGGAATGCCGCCAACTTCTTGCCCCAACAGCAAACACCCGGGACACACACACACCCGCTGGCCGTGCCCCCACCTCCCCGTCCGTTAATCACACTCACTTTCCTCACAAGTATGTTGACAGCGCCAGAATCCATATCTGGGTTAGAGAGCCCAGAACGGAGTTGCAAGAGTTTGCAAATGAAAATAAACGATGTCCAATTAAATATCAATTTCAGACAAACAAGTAATATTTTCTTTTAATTTTTTAATGTTTTATTTGTTTTGAAGGCAAGAGAGACAGAGCATGAGCAGGGGAGGGGCAGAGAGAGAGGGAGACACAGAATCCGAAGCAAGTTCCTGGCTCTGAGCGGTCAGCACAGAACCTGATGCGGGGCTCGAACCCACAAATGTGAGATCATGACCTGAGCCGAAGTTGGAGGCTTAACAGCCTGAGCCCCCAGACACCCCAACAAGAAATCTTTAATAAGTGTTTCTGTTTTAGAAAAGATTTAGACGGGGAGAAAAGTTGCAGCGTAGCACTGGGATTTCCCGCACCTTCCACACCTGGTCCCTCTGTTCTTAGCCCCTTCGTTAGTGTGATTTGTCACAACTAATGAACTGGTATCTGCACCTTGTTGTCTAACCTAAGCCGTACTTTATTCAGATTCCCTTTGTTTTTACCTAATGTCCTTTTTTCTGGTTTGGGATCCCATCCAGGAGACCACAGGTTCCCTGTGGCTGGTGCAGTTTCTGGAACTTGCCTTGTGTGTGGCGGCCTCGCCGGGCGGGGGGCTGGACAGGCCTTCTGTGCAGTGGCCTTCAGCGGCGGCCGACTGACGTTTTTCTCATGAGTGGACTAGGGTTACGAGCTTGCGGGCAGAAGACTCCAGAGGGGAAAGTGCCGTTTCTATCACAACACACTGAGTCCGTACTGTTGATGCGGGTCGGGGCCTGACTGCCTGGACGGGATACTGCTTATCAGTGTGTCTCCCCGTTTCCACACTGTGCTCTGTAGAAGGGGCCCACCGGGCACAGCACCCCCCCGGGAGGAAAGTTATGTTCCACCTACTTGAGGGCAGAGAATCTATAAAAATTATTTGGAGTTTTTCTGTCAGGGAAATATCTCTGCTTCCCCCTGCAAAACTAATAATTATTTTATTTTATTTATTTATTTTTTTAAGGAGGATCTAGGCCCAACGTGGAGCTTGAACTCATGAACCCAAGGGCAAGAGTCACATGCTCTTCTGCCCGAGCCAGCCAGGTGCCCCACCAACAGTTGATTTTAAGTATAAGCAAGTTTTATGCAATGGCCGAGACATACTAACATGAAAAAGTTACATGTAATTTATCTGAATTCAAAATTCACTTAAATGAAATCCTGCATTTCTTTTGGCACCCAAACCCCAGACCCATTTATCTGCGGGCGTTTTGACATCCCCACTGTTGGACGTCCAGGAGACACCTCACAATAACGCCCCAAAACCTAAGCCGCTGGGGCCGACGTCGCGCACTCAGCCGCCGCTCCGGGGGCTTCCAGAGAGGCGCCTCCTGCCCCCGCGGCCCAGGCCCCCGCACCTGGGGGCCGCCGGGTCCCTCTCGCCAGTCAGTCCGAAGATCAGGGCCAGTCTTCCTTCAATACCGTATCTGGGGCTCCTGGGTGGCTCCTTCGGCGGGGCGTCCGGCTCTTGATTTTGGCTCCGGTCAGGATCTTGTGGTTTTGGAGTTCGAGTCCTATGTCCAGCTCCACAATAACAAGGCAGAGCCTGCTTGGGCTTCTCTCTCTCTCTCCCTGCCCCTTCCACAGGCTCTGTCTCAAAATAAATAAACTTAAATATATGCTTTTTAATAAAAATATATATTTTATTTTAAATAAAATATATACCTAAACATATATTTAAAAAAAAAAATATATATATATACTCAGGGCGTCTGAGTGGCTCAGTCAGTTACACATCTGACTCTTGGTTTCTGCTCAGGTTTTGTAAGTTTGAGCCCCACGTTGGGCTCTGCTCTGGCAGCACAGAGCCTGCTTGGGCTTCTCGGTCTCCCCCTCTCTCTGTCCCTCCCCCACTCGTTCTTGTGCTGTCACTGTCTCTCTCCAAATAAACAAACTAATGTATTATAATTTATGCAGTATACATATACATATTTAAAACCTCGCTGGCCCCGCCCCCCGCCCGGGCCACCAGCCCGCGATCCGCGAGCGTTGGCCGCTGAGACGGGTCACCACACAGGTCGTTGCCCTCATTAGCCTAAGTGTGAATTCGAGGATGTCCTTCTCGGGTAAGGTCCTCCCACGTTCCCCGTCTTGCTCTGAGCGCCGCTCCCCTGCACCGGCTCTCGGTCCGCAGGCCTCTCCTCCTCCTCGGGCCCCCGGCCGAATGGGCACGACCTTCATGCCTCTCCCCTTCCTCTCCCAGGAGCACAGCAGGCTCCACGCCTTCCCTCGCCTCCCCGGGCCGCCTTCCCTAGACCCGCACCCGAAGTGTCGCCCCTCTGCGTCCCAGGTCCCCCTCCGTGCTCTGCATTCAGTGCTCCTGAGGAGGAGGAGCCCCGACCCCCCGGAGGAGCGGCCCGGCCGGCCGGGAGCACGTTCTGCCGCAGTCCACCCCGCCCCCCCCCCGCCACCTCCTCACAGACACCTGCCCCGGGGGAGGCCGTCGGTGGTCCTGCCGGAAGGGACAGACACACCCCCTCTGCGATCAGGTCCGGACACAGACGTGACCGTCATCTGAGACTCAAAACCGAACATGAGGCCCCCTGTCCTGGCCAGGACGCTGGCCGGTCACCGCTCCCGCCCCGCCCTGGTTCCCGCTCCCGCTCCGGAGGCCGGACTGGCTCCTGGTGACCGGCTCGCCTCCCTTCCCGTCTGCGACCCGTCTGGAAGGAAGCCCGGCTTCCCGGGACGCCTCCTCAGAACCCGGGGCCAATCCGCATTCTAGGTTAGACCTTCCTCCGCCTACTACAGCTTCCTGCGGTGTGGCCCTCCCGCGTTTCACTAAGCCGCGTGTTTCCTCAGGTGTCCCTGGACCCTCCTTGGCATTGGACACTAAAGTCCCATGTATTTCCCGCGGCACCTGATTTCCCGTCTGTCACCCCGTCAGGACGCCAACTCGTCGAGGGCGGACGTCTGCCTGGCACCGTGACGGCTGGCAGTTGTGTTTGACCGAAGCCCCCAGGGAAGAAATGGAAACCCGGGGCCAGGAGGGCACCGGGGCCAGGGCGCGGGCACCGCGGGGCGGCGGCTCCGAACCTGACCCTGGCAGCGCTTGCCCGCGCCCGCGGCTGCGCAGGGGTGCGGTTACTCCCGCCGTCCCCACTCTGGGGGGCTGGTTCCCTCTTCGGGAAAACCGCGGGTTCAAATGAACGTGGAGCAACACCGCGCTCCGTCTTCAGCTCAGCGGGCGCTTCCCCAGCGAGGCCGGTTCACACCGCGTTCCGGCAGCGCCGCCTTCTGACGGGCGACCCCAGGCACCCGGGAGCCTCCCAGGCCTCGGGCGACGTCCCAGCCCAAAGCCGCTGAACCAAGAGGTGGGAGAGGGCAGTTGTGTCCGTGAGCCGCCAGCCCGGGGCCTTCGACCCGTGGTCCCTGCGCGGTCCCCCGGGAGGAGCTGGGGGTCTGCGAGCTGAGCCCACGGGCCGCACCTCCCGCCGCCGCCTCCCCCTGCCGTCCCCGCCGGCTGGACGGAGGCACGGTCTCACCGGAGCGCCCATCCCGCTCTCCCTGCTCTGCCGCAGCCCTGCAGCCTCCCCGCGCCTCCCCCCGCCCTCCTTTGACTTTGGCCTCCCAGAGACCCGCCCTCTACCCAAATAGGCTTCTTGGCACCTGCCGTCCTTTGAACAAGAAAACACCCAAGATCTGCAGGCCCCGCCGTGGTCGGGGACACGCTGGGCTGTGGCCCTGCCCAGGGACAGCCCACGCCACAGGACAGCGGATCTTAAAGATCATTCCGGATCTGGGCATGCCACCCTCGGAAGAAGATGAGCGGAGCGATGTTTCAGAGTGAGCGACGTCGGAGGCTTTGCTTCCTGAGTTCCGGCCCGGGATCCCGCGTCTCCAACAACACGCCCCTCCAGCCGGCGCGCTGCGGCCGCGGGCTCTGGGCCCCACTTTGAGAAACAGGCTGAAGGAAGTCAGCTCCGGTGCCGAGCATGTGACAGGGTGATGTACTTTGTGTCCTTGCAATCCCTGTGGCCCAGGACTGCTTCTAACTGGTGCTATGGAAGAGGAGCCTGGGGCGCGGAGAGGAAAGGCCACCTGCCCAGTTTCAGTGTTTTTTCCTGCGCGGCTGGGTCGTGACCCGGGTCCCACACCCGGGCTGACTGCAAAGCCTGGGAGAGCCCGGCCTCTGGGCGCCATCCCTTCTCCGGCCCCCCAGCCCTGCACACCCCCCCTCCCCGCCCCCATTTCCATGGCAACAGCTGGAGCAGCGGCCTTCCTCCCACTGGTGGGGTCCCCGTGAAGGGAAGAAGGGGAAGGGGAAGGTGTCCTTGTCACTCGGCTGCTGTCACAGAATTACTGTGCTGTTTCTCACAGTCTGGAGGCTGGAAGTCCAAGATCAAGGCGCTGGAGCATCGGTGAGAGGCTGCGTTCTGGTTCACAGACCGTCTTCTGTGCGTCCTCGTGTCGGGGAGAGGGTGACGGTGCCCTGGGGTCCCTTGGATGAGGGCGTTGACCCAAGGGAGAGGGCTCGCCTTCCAGAGCCAGCACCTGTGGCTCAGACTTCTCCAAATGACTTTGGGACACACATTCTGTCCGTTGCAGGCGCAGGGTGTCCAGTGTGGCCGGCAAAGGGCGGGCCGAGCAAGGGCTTGGACCTCCCGCTGCCCCAAGAAGTCTTTCAGATAACGTTTGGCCCAAATTAAAATGGAAACGTAAGAGTCCTTTCTACAGGGACAAAGACAGAGAATGGCTTTGTGGTCTTTTGCAGACGCCTAAGGAAATCCCAGGGGCCCTCAGCAGCGTTCAAAGAGCCAGTGGCTCAAGGTATAATTATTTATATGAATAAAAATAAAGCATATGATGGGACATTACTCAGCCGGGAGATAGTTGTGCCATTTGTAGCAACATAGGAAAGCCTCGAAGGCGTCGTGTAAGTGACATAAGTCAGACAGAAGGACAAATACCACAAATCCCACTTACGAGGGGTATTTAGAGAGAAGGAGGAGGAGGAGGAGGAAGAGGAGGAAGGGAAGGAGGGGAGAGGCGGGGGGGGGGGGCATGGAGAGGAGGAGAGGAAGGAGAAGAAAGAGCTAAACTCACAGCATGGTGGTTACCAAGGGCTGGAGGTGGGAAATGGGCAGACGCTGGTCAAGGGTAGGAGCCTCCACTCACGAGACAAACACATTCGGGGGAACCGAATGTACATCGTGCGGATATTGGGGAAGAAAACTTTTTTCTCCCCTCCAACTTCCTTCCAGCTGGCTTAAGAATGGAATTGACTCGAGTCAGAGGAAAAGGAGGAAAAGACACAGGGCGCCTCGGGGGCTCAGTCGGTTGAGCGTCTGGCTTCAGCTCAGGTCATGATCTCACGGTTCGTGGGTTCGAGCCCCGCGTCGGGCTCGGTGCTGACAGCTCAGAGCCTGGAGCTGCTTCCCATTCTGTGTCTCCCTCTCTCTGTCCCTCCCCTCTGTCTATCTCATTCCTGCTCACACTCTCTCTCTCAAAAAATAAATAAAACATTTTTTAAAAGGAGGGAAAAAACACAAAGTTTAATTCTTTTTTAAAAATTTTAATACTTTTTATTTATTTTTGAGAGACAGAGAGAGACAGTGTGAGCAGGGGAGGGTCAGAGAGAGAGACACAGAACCAGAAGCAGGCTCCAGGCTCTGAGCTGTCAGCCCAGAGCCCCACCTGGGGCTTGAACCACGAGATCATGACCTGAGCCGAAGTCGGATGCGCAACCGACTGAGTCACCCAGGCGCCACATTTATTGATTTTCCCCTGGCCCTGTTGTAATCGCTTGGGAAACTGTCCTGCCACATCGCACAAATGTCAACCTCTGGCCCAGCTCATAAAACAGAAGTCATCAGTTGTGCCCGCTATTGACAATCCATTTTGGTTTTTTTTTTTAATTTTTTAAATGTTTTTATTTATTTTTGATACAGAGAGAGACAGAGCATGAGACGGGGAGGGGCAGAGAGAGAGAGAGGGAGACACAGAACCAGAAGCAGGCTCCAGGCTCTGAGCTAGCTGTCAGCACAGAGCCCAATGCAGGGCTCGAACCCACGACCGTGAGATCACGACCTGAGCCGAAGCCGGCCACTCAACCGACTGAGCCACACAGATGCCCCCCACAAAGTTTAAATCTGTGCACACGGAGGAGGTCAGTAATGACACCAAGTCCTCCCCTCAAAAATGACCAAGACAAGCAGTTTTTATACTTTTTAGGCAAAGTGACAATAAATCCGTGAGGAATTGTCAGGACAAAGAAAACTTATGTTTGGGAGCTTCCATTGGTAAGGAATTCTAAACATAATTTGGACTGAGATAGTAAATTAGTAAAAAGTAATGTGTTGTTTATATACAAACATCTGGGCTCTAAATTTTCTAACTCTGATGATAGGGATGTCTCTTCACCCCTAGTAGAGGGAGGGTACCTTTCACATGAGAGATTTAGTTCCTGTTTTCTGAGGACAGAGGGAGGCCAGAGTGTTTGCGGGGTTTTATTTTTGTTGTTGTTGCTTTGTTTTTTACACTGCTGTTTCTTTTTGCTTTTAATTTTTAGATTTTTTAAAATTTATTTTTGAGAGACAGAGAGAGCGCGAGCAGGGGAGGATCAGAGAGAGAGAGGGAGACCCAGAATCTGAGGCAGGCTCCAGGCTCTGAGCTAGCTGTCAGCACAGAGCCCGATGCAGGGCTCGAACTCATGAACCTGAGATCATGACATGAGCCGAAGCCGGAAGTCCAACTGAGCCCCCCAGGCGTCCCACACCTGCTGTTTCTTACACCTGCTGTAACTTAAAATAATCCATATGCCAGGGCGCCTGGGAGGCTCAGTCAGTTAAGCATCCGACTTCGGCTCAGGTCATGATCTCATTGTCTGTGAGTTTGAGCCCCGCGTCGGGCTCTGTGCTGACCGCTCGAGCCTGGAGGAGGGTGCTTCAGATTCTCTCTCTCTCTCTCTCTCTCTCTCTCTCCCACACACACACACTCTGTCTCTCTCTGTCTCTTGAAATAAATGAAAACATAATAAAATAAAACTATACATCTGGGGAAATATTACTATAAAGTGGAGCACCTGGCTGGCTCAGTCGGAAGAGCATGTGACTCTCGGTCTTGGGGTTGTGAGTTCAAGCCCCCACGCTGGGTATAGAGATAAATAAATACATACTCTTGAAAAAGTTACCACGATAAAATTATAAATCTGAGACCTGCTTAAAGGTAAGTGAGAGTTAAAAGGGCGGAAGGCCCCAGGTCAGCTGGTGAGCGGCCAGGGTGGGCGGAGCGCCTGCCAGCCCCTCCCAGCGGGAAGCCCAGCTCAGGGGTCAGGGTCTGGCTGGCACTGGCTGGCACCCCACCAGGTAAATGTCCGGGTGTCTTCCGCGTGTCTTCCGGGTGTCAGTGGCCCCAGGAGCAGAGGACGCGTCCAGGCTGGGGAGGTAAGGGGCAGCTGGGGGCAGTGGAGGGAAGAGCTCACTGTAAGGCTGTGGCTCAGCCTCCGCACACGTTCTGGGGCCTAGCGTCTGCCCGCTGGAGGACAGTGGCACCGCCGGGGACGCCCGCCCACCCCGGTGGGGACCCCCAAAATGTCTCAGGACACCTCCGCACGCCCACGAGGAGGCAGAATCACCGCTGGTTGAGACTCAGACTTGAGCCTGTGACAGAACCCCAGGGAGGCGGTAGGGGAAGGGGTGAGGGGGCGTCTGGGCCCCGCCGCCAGAGCTCCTGCTGGAGAAGGTCTGGGAGCGGAGCTGGAGAAGCCCCTGCCCTAAATAAGCACGATTTCGCTGGGTCCCATTTGGCTTTTCCTTTTTTTTTTTTTTTTTTTTTGACATAAAGATTTTTCTCACGTTGCAGGGATATATTAAAGCCATCAACACATGGGGGTGAGTGAGGAGCCAGCGGGACGTTGGCCTTGTGTTAAGCCTTCAGGTATGTGCAGCCCCTGCGGGAGCAGTGACTCTGCATTCCTGGGGACACAAAGGCGTCCTTGGGTTTGCTTCGGGACTTTCTTTGCACCTGCCGGCCTGGGCCTGCGAATTCCGGTGGCAGTTGCTATATGTCGCCACTAGATGGTGCTGGAAGCCAAATAATGAAATGGTCGCTCGTGTCCCTTTTCCGCAGAATTAGAGTCTGGTGGGGGGTTGCCTTGGTAAGGTGTTACTCCCCGTTTAAATCACGAACACCCCCGTGAGACACTCCAGCACCACCGCCACACAGTTTTCCGTATTATCCAACTCTGCCTAACAGCTTTGCTTCAAATAGTTTTTTTTAAGTCTTTATTTTTAAGTAATCTTTAGACTCAGTGCGGGGCTTGAATTTCCAGCCGGGAGATCAAAGGTCACAAGTTCCGCTGACTGAGCCAGCCACGTGCCCCTCGTTAGGTGGATTTCAATGCACTTTCACACACAGACGTTTTTAAAGCAAGGTGTACATCGTTTTCAGTGGGGCACTGACAGCACCTCGCAGAAATACAACATAATAGCCAGAAAGAGGGGGTGAGGAAGGGAGGAGGTGAGGAAGGGGGGTGGGGA
>NC_043715.1:57904319-57908191 GCF_006229205.1 Suricata suricatta
ACGAGAGGGGGGCTCTGAGGGAGAAGGACCAGCACTTTCTGGCGGTGGCGAAGTAGAGAGTGTGAGTGGGGTCAAGGTGCAGGCTCCGTGGCTTGGGGTACGATGGAGAGAATGGGGACCCTGCGGGTTCTGTCCCCACATCAGGTGCGCACTAGGAATGTTACAGGTATCAGAAGTAATCTGCTTTTTTGATGTTCTGGAACATTTCTATTAACTATATGTTTCTCAAATATTTGAAAAATTTACCCAAAGAACTTGGCTCAGCCTTTCCTACAAAAATCACTCATCTGGGATTTTCAAATGTATTACCGTAAATTAGCATGTACTGTCCGTTTACCCTTGAGACCTGATCTGGGTAAGTGGCTACTTCTCCATTCTTCAGGACTCTGATCCTGTGTGTTCTCTTTGCTTCCTAGTCAGGCTTGCCCACTGTGGGACTGTTTTCGAAGTTCAGTCTCTGATATTTGTATGTCAATGCCTCCTCTTTCCTATCTTCTGATTCCTTGATTGCTCCTTTTATCCTCACTGATGATGTTCGCCTTATATTTGCTTCTTAGATTTTCTAAATTTGTACAACATTAAAAAGTTAACCTACAATAGACCAGTCATAATTGAAGCAAACACTTTGATGCTCCATGTACATGTACACTCCAGTCAAGACCGTGAACCTATCCATCACCGCCAAAACTTTCCCTCTGCCTTTCTTCAATCCCCCCATGTGCCCCGTCGCTCAAGAGTCATTTGCATTTTCTGAAGTACTACGCACGCGGGGTCATAGGAGACCTACATTTCTGTGTCTGGCTTCTTTTCTGTGTCCTAAGATTTAGAGACTCACCAACGGTGCTGTGAGTACCAGTGGCTCATTCCTGATTTTGCTGAGTGGGATTTCCTTGGTGGCTGTACCACAGTTTATTTATCGATTTGCCAGTTGATTTATTGATTCGCCAGTTGATTTATTGAGTCGCCAGTTGATTGCCATTGGGTTTGTTTCCAGTTTCTTGCCATTGCTCTGAGTCTGTAGGGGTAAAGATGGATGCAGTGAGATTCTGTGAAATCCAAGGGAGAGAAAACGGTAGTTCAGGTCAGTATAGAAGTGTTGAAAAGTGATCAGATTCCGGATAGTTTGAAAACGGAGCCACCAGATTGCTGACCAGTTCCAGGAGAACATAAAATTGCACAAGATTTCCATTAGAACTCTCTTCTCCATTTCAACCCATGCTGTTTGGATAGGACTGACCCTACACCTAGGAATGTTATTTTTTTCTTCCTTTTAAAAAATGTATTTAAATTCAAGTTAGTTAATATAAAAGGTAGTACCGGTCTCAGAAATAGAACCCAGTGATTCATCTCTTACATCGGATGCCCTATTCTCATCCCAGCAAGTGCCCTGCGCAGTGCCCACCACCCATCCAGCCCAATCCCCCCACCTGCCATCCAGCAACCCTCGTTTTTTTCTCTGCATTTAAGAGTCTCTTATGGTTTGCTTCCCTCTCTGATTAACTCTAAGAATGTTCTTGACTCTAACTAGTCAGTGCACCCACCTCCATGCCACTGAGGTTGGTACATATTCCAGGCAGAGCCAGTGAGAACACAGGAGACATTTACTAGGGTTTCTGGAAAATAGATCCTTGGTCTCTTATCCCCTAGATAATATGGTGGGGGTACGGTGTGTTGCTGCTTGGAAGATAGAGCCTGGGGGAAATGGGAGACCACCAGGTAGAAACTGAGGCTCAAGTCAGTACAGTGCAAGTAGCACGGACAGAGACAGAGGAACAGCGTTACTGTCAACATTATTTAAGCTGCTGGATCGAGCCTCACCTGATTCCCACATATCTGCCATCCCTCAGGACATCTCTGTTGCGTGCACCACGAATTCCTGTTATTGTTTAAGCCAATCTGAGCTCGCTTGGGAGGTAGTGAACAAAGGAGGTGGCGCTCTGTGTGAGCAGGGCATCCGAGGGAGAGAGACCCTCAGGACGGACCAGCAGCTGTCTGTGGACGATGCGAGAAAGGAGGGCCCATGAGGACGCTGCCAGCTGTCTGCTTTCACAGCCCACCGAAGGAAGGCGTGAGCACGAGAGCCGTTTGGGACATGTCGGGTTGTTGAGACTGAGGTGCCACTCAAAGAGCGGAGAGACATGGCATGTGAGCACATGGAATGTGTGTGTGTGTGTTATACACTAAGTACCACATCTCTCTGGCTATTGGGGGCACTCTGGCTTCAGTTCTCTGTCTATGAGAAATAGATATTATATATATTACATATAATATGTGATATTTTAATCACGGATATTAGATATATATTTTATACATATAGGAGCACCTGGGTGGCTCAGTCAATTGAGCCTCCAACTTTGGCTCAGGTCATGATTTTGTGGTTTGTGAGTCGGAGCCCCACGTCGGGCTCGCTGCTGTCAATGCAGAACCCACTTCAGGTCCCTTCCTCCCACCCCGTCCCTCTTCCACTGCGCACTCTCAAAAATAAACAGCAAAAAAAGAATTTATTTGTATATATATTCTGCCTATAATTGTATATATGATGTGCATGTGTGTGTATATATGGGGGTAAAAATTGCCAAAAGCTGTTTTTTTTTTTTTTATTTATTTATTTTGAGAGCAAGTCACAATCAGGGGAGGGACAGTGAAGAGAGACAGACAGACACAGAATCCCAAGCGGGCTCCAAACTGTCAGTGCAGAACGCAGCACCGGGCTTGAACTCACACACCACAAGATGCTCACGTGACTGAGCCACCCAGGGGCCCCGCCAAAAGCTATTTTATGTAAAACAATCTTGGTAAATATTTTCTATGTGCAAATCTGGTCTTCCCCACACGAACCCGAGTTTGCTCTTTCGCCCCTCTCTCTGCACTGAGCAGTGAACGGGCGGCCCAACACGGATGGGCGTGGAGGCTGGACCACGGAGAGGTGCGTTCTAGTACGGGCTGTTTGGGAAATGCTGACACCTAGGGAGCTTGGAGGTTCCAAGATGAAAAGAAAACTCAACCTGGGAACCAAGTGGGATTTGGGGGAAGATCAGGAAAAGCCCTACTTGGAAACCAGGGTATCCAGAGCCCATAAGCCAAGCTGTTGCTGGGATTGAGAATAAATGTGTGCAAATTAGGGAAAAGTACCTTTGGGTCACACAGACCCTTAGACTCATGGCTGGGCTTGTGGGTGACACTTTGTGGGAAGAAAAGGGCATCCTTCCTCCAGGCATGCTGAGCAGAGGGTAGTGACCGTGGCATGCTGAGCAGAGGGGTGGATTTCAGCTCCTACTTCTGCCTTGGGCAGGAGCTTTTGTGCAGTGCACAGACTGCACAACTACACATGGTGGCCGTGCCAGAGGGCAGCCATTTCTTCACTGTTACAAGTGTGGGCTCTGGAGTCCTATTGTCTGGTCTGAATTCCAGCTTTGTGGCGTGCTAGCTGTGTCCTTGGGGATGTTTACAACCTGCTGGTGCCTCGGTTTTCTCATCTATGATGTGGAGATAATTTTTCATCTTTACCACAAAGCACTACAGCGAGGATTCAGTGAGCTGACCCCTGTCAAGCGCTCGGAACAGGGCCTGGCACGGAAACATTCAGGGAGTGCGCCGCAGTGCGCCGGGCGGAAACCGGGGAAGGGCGACAGATTCCGCCTCCCCGGTGGACGTGTTCTGTAAATGCCCAGGACTGTGAATGCGGCATTTACTCCCTCGATAAGGTTACATTATACGGCACAAATAACTTTGTTGTTTAAAAGGCGGGATTATCCTCAGTGGGCCTGGTCTAAGCATGAAAGCCTTTATTTTATTATTTTTTAATATAATTTATTGTCAAATTGGTTTCCATACAACACAGTGTTCATCCCAGCAAGTGCCCCCCTCCATGC
>NC_043715.1:57908291-57949471 GCF_006229205.1 Suricata suricatta
TCTGGTTGGTTCCCAGGTTCACTATCTTTAGAGGGTTGCTCACTGCTGTGGATTCTCTGGTGTACCATGAGGTGTGCTTTTCTCCTCACGGCTTTCTGGCAGAATTTACATTCCTGGGTCCTTCACCTGTGTGAGATCTCGGGTGTTTAAGAAGGAATGAGCGGTGGATCAGGAAAGGCTTTCCCACACCCGTTTTATCCATGGGGTTCTCTCCAGAATGTACTCTCTGGTATCCAGTCAGGAGTGACTTCAGGCCGAACACGGCTACATTCATCACATTCATAGGTACTCTTGCCTGTAGGAATTTTCTCATGCTTCATTGGAAATTAACTATAACTGAATGATTTTTTTCATCTCCATTAAGTTCCTACATTTCTTCTACAATTAAATAAATCCGAGTTACTTTTGAAATTCTTTCCACTTAAAACATGCTCATGGTTTTGTCTTGATAGAAAAGCGATTGAGTGGAGATGAACTATGTCTGCGAAAGCTTCATGTCCCCAGCCTTTCTGTGCCGGAGGTGTTTTATCCCAGACGAGTCTCACTTGGTTCAGGTGCCTGTCCTTGTTTTCTTGGCGATCGCCATTTGGTTCGCATCTCCCCGTCACTCCCGACATGGAAACCGACTTCACCACTTGTGAATCTTCCCACGGACCAGGATGCTGTGAAGTGAAACTTTCTGACACGCTGTCGCTGGTGGGTAAATACTCCTCTCTGGCCCCAGACAACTTGCCTCACTCCCAACAACAGTTTTTTCTTACTGGTTCCCATATCTGGCTTCCACTAACTGTGAGAACATTAAAGACCAGAATCGCAGTCCTAGCCTTAAGGTTTTCTCTTCTGTGTTCTCTTGCTGTCGACCACATATGATGCGATAATTTCTGTCTCCGGCTCAAGCCCACAACCCTCTAGTTCACGCCAACACGGCAAGTATGAGAGAGAAAAGCCAGGGACCCTGGCAACCCAGCCTCCTGTCACCTGGGCCCACACCGTACACGTAAGCTTAGACATTCGATTTTAATTAAATTTAATTAAAAAAAAATTTTTTAATGTCTTTTTATTTATTTTTGAGAGACAGAGAGAGACAGTGCGAGCAAGGGAGGGTCAGAGAGCGAGGGAGACACAGAATCCGAAACAGGCTCCAGGCTCTGAGCTAGCTGTCAGCACAGAGCCCGACGTGGGGCTCGAACCCACGAACCGTGTGATCATGACCTGAGCCAAAGCCGGATGCTTAACCGACTGAGCCACCCAGCGCCCCTAATTTAATTTAATTTTTTATATTGGAGAGAGTGAGTGTACGTGTGCAAGCATGGGAGGGGCTTGATCCCACAACTGTGAGTTCATGACCCGAGATGAAATCAAGAGTCCGACACTTAACTGACTGAGCAACCCAGGTGCCCCTTAAACATTCTTGTTCCCAACAAATACCTTCTGATCCTTTCAGCACATTTGGTTTCTGACTACATCTCCAATGTTTAAAACATTCATGGGGCACCTAGCTGTTTTGGTTAGAAGAGCTGAGACTCTTGATCTCAGGGATGTAAGTTCGAGCCCCATGTTGGTACAGCAAACTTAAAAGATTACCTAAAAGTAAAACTTAAAAAAAAAAAAAGTTCCTGGTATATAAAAGGTATTTAATCAGTATTTTCTGAACAAAGAAGCCAGATCAATCTTCAAAGGAGACTCTATATTTAAGACCTCACTGCCCTCAGCTACAGGCTACCAATTATAGGACCTTTTGTATGAATTTCTGGGTGACCATTGCAGGATGGTGAAGGTATCCCCATTTTTTTAATATTTATTTTTGAGAGAGAGAGAGCGAGCGAGCGAGCATGAGCAGGGGAAGGGCAGAGAGCGGGAGACAGAACCGGAAGTAGGCTCCAGGCTCTGAGCTCAACGCACAGGGCTGTCAGCACAGAGCTCAACGCAGGGCTCGAACTCACAAACCTTGAGATCATGACCTGAGCCAAAGTCTGATGCTTACTTGACTGAGCTCCCCAGGGACCCCAAAAGTGGAGATTTAAATAGATATTTGTAAACCCACATTTATAGCATCATAACTCCAAATAGCCCAAAGATACAAGCAACCTAAGTGTCCATCCATGGATCAACGGTTAAACCGAATGTGGTATATAAATACAATGGAATGCTATCCAGCCTTTAAAAAGAATGAAATCTTACCATTTGCAACAACATGATGGGTCTGGAAAATATAATGCTAAGAATAACAAATCAGCCTGGCTGGCTCAGTCAGCAGGACATGCGACTCTTTATTTACTTGTTTGTTTGAGAGATGGAGAGAGAGAGATGAGGACAGAGGATCTGAAGTGGGCTCTGTGCTGACAGCAGAGAGCCCAGGGTGGGGCTTGAACTCACGAACCTGAGCTGAAGGCAGCCACCCAGACGCCCCATGAGCATGCATCTCTTGATCTTAAGGTTGTTGAGTTCTAACCCTAGGCTGCGGGTAGAGACTCCTAAAATAAGTTTCTAAAGAAATCACATGCAGTGGTGCCTGGGTGGCTCAGCCGGGTAAGCACCCAACTTCGACTCAAGTCATGATCTCACGGTTCGTGAGTTCAAGCCCTGCATCAGGCTCTGTGCTGACAGTTCAGAGCCTGGAGCCTACTTCTGATTCTGTGTCTCCCTCTCTCTGTCCCTCCTCCATTTGCACTCTCTCTTTCTCAAAAATAAACACTTTTTAAATTTTTAATTAAAAATAAATAAATCAATCAGAGTAAGACAACCATGATTTCACTCGTGTGTAGAATTTAAGAAACAAAACAAAAGAACAAAAGAAGACAAACTAAGAAACAACAGACTCTTATCCATGGGGAAGAAACTTTATTATCAGAGGGGAGACGGTGGGGGTGAAATAGGCGGAGTGGGGGAAGAGCACATTTCTCGTGCTGAGCACTGAACAGTGTGCAGACTTGGTGAATCAGTGGATTGCACACCTACAACTAAGATACCACTGAATGTTAACTATAATGGAATAGAAAACGAACAAATGATTGGTCATTGGCGGCTGACTCAAACTCCGCCCCCTTTCTCGTCCTGGAGGCGCAGGCGGAAGGACTGAAACCCCAATCCTCTAGTTTCTCTCCTCACCGGAAACTCCGAAGGGTTTAGAAGCTCTGTGCCGGAAATGGGGATGACGACAGAGCAAATGTCTCATTAAAAAGCATGACTGGGACACCAAGCTGGTGTAGTTGGTGGAGCGCGCAACTCTTGATCTTGGGGCCATGAGTTCAAGCCCTATGTTGGGTGTAGAGATTACTTAGAAATAAAATCTTTCTTAAAAATCACGATTACTATGATGATTTTAAAATATTTTCTTAAAATTTTCTTCACATTTTATTAATTTTTGAGAGACAGAGAAAGATGGTGTGATCAGGGGAGGGTCAGAGAGAGAGAGCGAGACACAGAATCCGCAGCAGGCTCCAGGCTCTGAGCAGTCAGCACGGAGCCTGACGTGGGGCCTGAACCCACAAACCTGAGCCGAAGTTGGACACTTAACTGACTGAGCCCCCCAGGCGCCCCTTAAAAATGATATTAATGGGGCACCTGCGTGGCCCACTCAGCTGTGCATCCGACTTTGTCTCAGGTCATGATCTCGCGGTTTGTGGGTTCGAACCCTGCATCAGGCTCTGTGCTGACAGCTAGCTCAGAGCCTGGAGCCTGTCTTCGGATTCTCTTCCTCTCTCTCTGTCCCTCCCCTGCTCTTACTGTCTCTCTCTCTAAAAAAGAAATAAAACATAAAAATTTAAAAAAAAAAGAAAAATGGTATTAATAAATTTATTTTCATAGTCCTCAAGATCCGCTGAACTCCGGATCCAGGATCAGTTGGAAGGATGTGGCACCATGCATCTGTCTCTGCCTCCAGAAGTCCTGTTAGCGTCTCCAGCAGGCTCAGCTCTGGAAAAGCTGGAGGTACGTTTAGGAAAACATGTCCCCAAGACAAGTGAGAAATGAGCGCCCAGGCTGAAGTTATCGAGTACACTGTCGTCTCTATCTGTCCATCTTGCTCTGGCTCTGGAGAAATAAGACAGAAAGATTAGGATAGAAAGATTAGGGCCATTGTGTATCTTCTGTGCCTAAGGAAGAAAGAAAAAAATGGAAGAAGCCAGTACATTCAAACACGGAAGTAAACTCGTTCCTGCCTTTCTAGTCCAATGTGGAACTTACTACCTCCTGGGAAAGCCATGCATTAGCCGGCCCTTCGCAGAACACACCTGAGGACTGACTCCTCCGTTAATTCAGCCATACCTTCCACAAAAGTTTACTGATTGTTTACTATGTACCAGGCACCGGGAAGACATCAATTAAAAAAAAAAATGTGAATTTTATTCAAGTAGTCTTCGTGCCCAGCCCAGCCACAGAACCCAATGTGGGGCTTGAACTCATGACCCTGAGAGTAAGACCTGAGCTGAGATCAAGAGTCAGATGCTCAACTGACTGAGCCACGCAGGTGCCCCCCAAATTCACATGCTAACGGGATTTCTGGGCTCCAGCTAGAAAAGCAGCCAGTGGAATTCCTTTGGGGGACCGCCAAGGTGGGGCAGAGTCTTCAGGAGCTAGAACCAACCCTCTTAGTCCCGGAGCCTGGCAAGCCCCTTGAGCAGGAGTAGCTTCTCCCTCCCGAGACGTCGTTGGGGTTGACTCCACCCTGTGCAAGGACAGGACTCTCCCGAGGCTCTACTTGTGCCGCCAAAATGAGGACAACAGGGTAATTACCTTGAACTCATCTCAGAGATCCTGTTCCTGGTCTTGTCTCTGTTCTAAATTTTTATCCGGTTCTCTTTTTCTTTGGACATGAAATCTGGATCTCCGATTTTGAAACCAAACCTAAGGGAGTAAAAAACATCGAGAATTACTTAAAACAATTGTCATAAAGCTTCACCACTGATTTTTTCATAAGGCAAAAGGCAGAGACAAGTAGCCTAATTGCAAAATCCCCAACCTTCCCTAGGACAGCTGGGAAAGTCTATCGAGTCTGAAGATAAAGCCACGATTCAGAACCTCACACGGGATACCTTCACGGTGGGCTTCGGATCCTTAGAGTCCCCACCGTCCCTCAGTACCTGTGCTAGTTTCTCCCTAAAGCGCCGTGCCTACACTGACACTCTTTCCTCTGCCTGGAATTCTTTTCCCATCTTTTTTTTCTTACTCTTCAAAATGCCTACTTTTCTTCTGTGACCCAGGATAGTATACCGTAACCCAGGATAGTATACTATCTGCCTAGGGAGATAATTTTCATCCCAAAAGACATAATTAATCGCTGCCCCTTGCCTCTGCCCACAAGTTACACACATATATGCACATTAGATACAAAACAAATATACATTATTTATAATAACATAGCTTTAGAAAAACACATGTATTTATATACTACACACGTGCGTGCACGCACACGCGCACACTCACTCACATTCCACAACTGCTACTCTTGGTTTTCACAGAGGTTGCAAATAGAATTGGACAGATCTGGAGTCCGAGAAGCAGGCTTTGGAAGCGTCTGTAACACCACCACAACTGCCACGTGCCTCCCGAGGGTACAGGCCGCTGTGCAGGTGAGCGGTTGGGCTGGAGGACCTGCCCACCTGCAACCCTGCGCTCGGCTCCTGCGCCCGGGCTCGAAGCCTGCCTCCCTCCCTCCCCGGGCTTGTGGCGCCTGTGAGAACCCGGGCCCGGTTGATAAAGTCGTTCAGAGATTTCTCCTTATTTCCGCACCTGCTGAGATCTTTTTTTAAAAACATGTTTATTTTGAGAGAGAGAAGAGAGTGAGCGGGGGAGGGACAGAGAGAGAGGGAGAGAGAGAAAATCCTAAGCAGGCGCCCCTCTGTCAGTGCAGAGCCCTGCGTGGGGCTTGATCTCACAAACTCCACGATCATCACCTGAGCCAAAATCAAGAGTCAGACATTTAGCTGACTAAGGCACCCCCATGCCCCACAGTATCTTGACTTTAAGGGAAAATATATTCAGCTTTGAATTCTGAGGAGAAAATTAGCCCAAAGAATATTGGAATGGCTGCATTTGGACACAATTAGCTTCATATTTCACCACTGGCTTCTGTTTTCTTCTCCCCCAACTCACGCTCTCTTCCAGAATCACACCAAACCATTTACTCAAACATCAGTCTTCCATTTATATCCATCTTCTCCGTAAAGTCTCCCGGCCTTCACTGAGGCACATCCTCTCCTCTTGGAGCCCTGTGGAAGCTGCCTCTTAGATGCCCGTTCTAGGTGTCTCCTCTCCAACCCCGTGGAGTCCCTTCTAGTCCTCTAGAACCCAGTCCTCCTGCTGGATGGGCCCAACATCAGCCATCCGTCCAAGCTAGACCCCCGTCTTCCTGGTGGTCTCACTTTCCCTCTCCTGCCACGCCTGCCCCCCACACCCCATCTGTGCCTATGCTATGAGAATATGTCCGTGCTGTTTCCTACACGGCACTCCTTTCCAGGTCCCAGTCTCCTTGACTTTTCACGACTGTCAAACCGACTTCCTGTCTCCACAGTGGAGCCCATGCTTCACTGGAGGAAGGGGAGCTATTTCACGCTGTAACTATAGCGCGCTTTCTCCCGTGTCTTATTCCTTGAGCAGGTCTCTAACACCCAAAGCATAAAATATAAACTCTTCTAGCGATCATTTCCAAGTGTCTAATCCACTTCAAGACCTTTGACCACTGCTCAGCATACAGGAATTAATCAGAGGTGTGACCCATCTCACAGCCCACAGGCTAGTGGAAGATGGTGTACACAGAACTCAAATACAACATCTTAATCAACTGGCCATAAACAAATTGGCCTAGACTTGGGGCCTCCTTAAGTGTATTTATGTCACCCTAGTTCACCAGCCCATAGACAAATTCGCAATGTTCTGGAACCCAGAGGACTGCTTCTAGGAATCAATCCAGCCTGCCACCACGGCTGCCCTTGCTAACCCCTTCTCTTCTGGTCCTCCCCAGGGGATTTCTCTCTGCTTTGCAAGCCCCAGATCAAGTTTTCCTCTGTGAACTTTCTGACCAGACACATCTGCTTCCCTGTTTACACCAAACACATTCATTTGCTCCTATTTATCTAGGAGGTAAATTCATGTGGCATTTAATCACACTATCAAAATTATCAGATTACTAGAAAGAGCACTGTTTTAGTTTTTTAATGTTAATTTAAGATAGAGAATGAGTAGGGAAGGGGCAGAGGGAGAGAGAGAATCCAAGCAGGTTCCTCGCTGTCAGCACAGAGCCAACGTGGGCTCCATCTCATGACCCAAGCTGAAATCAAGACTTGGATGCTTCCCTGACTGAGCCACCCAGGGGCCCAAGGACACTGGCTTAAACACACACACACAGCACACCACTCTGACAGAGTTCTATTCCATCTGGATCCGAGATTTCTCTGAGTCTAATGTTAAATCTCTAACGTAGACATAATAATTCCAACCTCATGGGGTAATTAGAAAGGCTGAAAAATATGATAGAAAGACTTTAGGCAAATGCCTGGCTCATATTGTATGTAAAGGAACACTCCTTCCTTCCTTCCTTCAACAAATTCTTATTCTCATGTGTCAGGTGCTATTCGGAAAACAAAGAGTAGGAAACATCCCAGCCCCTTCCCCACTGCCCTCCAAATCCCACTGTGGCTGTGGCCACAGCAATGGCGCAGAAGCAGAAGAAACAATCTGAAGCAGCAGCTCCCCCTGCCAGCGCAGGAGAAAGAGACCAGAAACCAGAAGGGTGGAGTCCCATTGGACCACCTGGCCTGGCCCATGGGAAGCCTAATGACCCCAGCTCTTCACAGAGGTCCTCCAGAGTCAAGGGGACCAACGACTCCACCGTGCTGAGTCTCCGACCTCCTCCTCTGTGCAGAGACTCAATTTGGGGAGGCCCAGGACCCAGATGAGGTCCAAACAGTGTGGTTGGGGGGGCACAATGCTGAACCTCCTTCCCCCAGACCAGGCCATGCATGGGAGTCCCTGCAAGAGAGGCTTCCACAAAGCGCAGAGAAACTCTAGAAGCTCAGAAGCTGGTCTCTCATCAAGAATTCCTGCCTGTCCAAAGATGGAGTCCAGGTTATGGAAGACAAATCCAACTGCCCCGAATGCTGGCACTTTGCCAAAAAGGGCCAGTGTTGATATGACGACCCCTGTGCCCTCTACCCCAGGTGTCAACAGACCACCCTGTGAGACTGTGCCTTCCCATCCAGACTGGAAGGTGCCTCCTGTGGCCCTGTGATGGCTCTTTGAAGCTGTTCTACCCACCACCCTCAGTCAGTGACACCCACCCCCATCTGCCGTCTCCCCAATTTGGGTCCAGAGTTGTGTGTCATCACTGATGCCAGTGTGTGATCTTTCTTCTGACCCAGCCTCCAGAGACCTGTCTTCAGGACCCCATCTTCACTCCCTTCATCTGCCTCCCGAGTCCTCTTCCCCCCTCGCCAGCTGACTGCTGTTCAAGAAACCTCTTTGGTGCTGTCCACCCGGCCCCAGCACTGCCCTGATTCCAGAGAGCCCTGGAGCCGTTTCCTCCCATGCCCTCCTTCCGGCTGCTTGCTTTAAGTCCTTTTTATGTGACACCTTCTGCCCCCAATGTTGCCAGCTGCTCTGCGGAATTCCTGGGGTCAAGTCCGAATGACAGGTGGAGTTACCCCTGCAAGGCCATTCTCCTTGCCTTTGGACATTGCAGTTTCTGCATGTCAGTACCATGATCCCCACTACTCTGGTCTGTGATCACTGTGCTTACGAAACGGCATCCCCTCGAGCCTTTCTCAACATGGGTGGCCTCTTTGTGGCGTCCTAATGCTAGAGTTGAGCTTTTCTGCCAAAATGAGTGAGGCTCTTGGTGACCTCTAGACTTTCCTCAACCTCCCCAGCATGGGAGAATTGTGACACTTTCCACAAGGCTGCCTCCCTGGTCCTCCCCATTCTTCTGGTGTCAGTTCTTCTGGGTTTGACAGAAGCCTTGGAGGGGTTCTCTAAAGCCTCTGGTGGGCTGCCCTATCTCCCCTCTAGCCCACTTTACCGAGACTATGTCACTGTGAGGCCACCAGACGTTTACTGAAGTCTGTGAATCTCCACCCGGCCAGCCTTAAGGCAGAACCTGGATGGTAAGTACTGTGGCTTCCTTCCAACCTTCTTCCCCTGCATCCCTGGCACTAGCTGCTTTCTGTGAAAATAACAATGGACAGGTTCAGTTTTGAACTGGTCCTGAGGAAATTCGTCAGGAGTGTGGGCACGAAGGAGGGAAGAGGACTATTGCAGAACTGAAAAAGAAATTTTTAAAGTATTTTTTAATATTAGTAATAAATGCAGTGAAAATAAAGAAAGGAAGCCAAAAATAAAACACTGATGACAGCAAGAAAGAGCCGAAGGGGGTGAGAGAGCTGGCCCTAGGGGGCCAGATGGAGGGCACCGGAGGGGCTCAGATGGTGAGGCATCTGACTCGTGTTTCAGCTCAGGTCATCATCTCATGGTTTGTGGGATCAAGGCCCGCATCAGGGTCTGTGCTGTCTGCTGGGAGCCTGCTTGGGATTCTCTCTCCCTCTCTCCGCCCCTCCCCCACTCATGTTCTCTCCCTCTCTCTCTCTCTCTCTCTCTCTCTCTCTCACACACACACACACACACACACACACACACACACACACAAGTATATAAACCTTAAGAACCTACCAGATGGAGAGAATAACTCGTGAAAGGCCCTGAAGCAGCAATACGCCTCACATGTCCGTGGGGCCCCCCACCTCCTACATCTCCATCTGTAGGAGACAGAACAAATTCTTTATCACTTACTTGGATTCTTGGCTCTGGAATGCCAATTTCTTTAGCAAGCTGTTCTCTGGAATCAAAGCCAGGATAAGCGTTGTTCGAAAATGCCTCGACGAGGGTGTGTAACTGTGAGGGCGTGTAGTTGGTGCGACACCGTCTGTGTCTGTCTTCTCTGCCTAGGACAGGTGTAAGACTGAGGGTCAAGAACACTTCAGAGCCAGTTTACATATTCCCAAACAAGGAACCCAAACATGTCCCACACTGTCTCCATCTAATTAGTTGCCTTTCCTTACGAGGGCCTTGCCCTGGTTTATTCCAGGCAGAAGGTTCTAGAAGAGACACAATATACAGCCAGGTTGCCGGTTCTTTCCAGTGGAAAGAAGGTAAACAAAAGAAAGTCTCAAAAGGTCCATGCAGGAAAAAAAATTTCCAGGGATCACATTGGACCCCTTGCTACCAGAAGACCTTGGACAGGAAGCCCCGTGAGAAAGAACATTCGTCTCCCACTCAGAGTAGTAGTTGGCTCCAGGTAGAGAGGCCTTTGGGACCCAAGCAGCTCTGTTCTAGAAAGACTGGAGCAGACTATTTACTTTGAATCTCCTCTTCAAGGTGATCATGGTCTTGGCTTGATTCTAAGTTCTCGTCGGATTCTGATTTTTTCTGGTGCCTAGCTCTTCGATTCTGAAACCAAATCTAAGTACAGAAAAGAAAATGAGAGGATGAAGTATGCCTAGGTCATCACAACCCCCTCACTGCCTATCTTCAAAGATGTGAGTCTCATTAGGTCTAAGCTCAGTATTGTTATGGATACCTGTCCCATCCAAGTCTTACGTCAAGGCTTGGCATTTAGCACCTTCACAATCTGGTCCCAACATGACTATAGTAATCTTTTTAAGTTAATACGTACATGCTGCAATTGTTATGCATTTATCAACCAGCTCAAGCATTCCCTCTTCTCTGAAGGAGTCCCTGCACACGCTCTTTCCCCTGGTGTGCACATTTGTGAAGCGAGACAAGGAGCATCAGCCTTGTGAGTTCGTTCTGGCTGTCAGGATACTTCACACAAAGCCCTTAGGACACGGGCACATAACACGCTCGATTAACAGTTTCCTCGCCTCCTTCTCTACTTTTAGCCTTGGAGATCTGGAATTTGTAACTTACCTGGATTCTAGATTCTTCAGTGTTGACTTCTAAAGCAAGTTTTTCTTTGGTGGCATAACCTGGGTAAGGATTTTTGTCAAATGCTTTGATGAGGACTTTCAGTTGATCTTGTGTGAATTTGGTGCGGCTGCGTCTGTGATTTGTTGGTGTAGACTCTGTGGAAAGATTAGGAAAGACGAAGCAGTTAATAGGCTAATTTTCAAACCTCACGCTCAAGCTAGTGTTTGATTTTCTCTTTTCCTTTGTAATTCACCAGAACCCAGTAGGAAAGAACTCAGACACAATTTGAAAGCCCTTAAATACATAAGGGCGATTCTTGAACTTCCCTATTTGATCCGAATGCTATGACTGAGAAGTCAAGGTCTTCTATTTTCAAAAACCATGAAAAATTGATGTGTTCTGTTTATGGATTAAGAACAATTAGTCAAGAAAAGGCGGTAATAGGTCATTACAATCATGAACACTTGAACCCATAGAAATGAAGTGCAAATGAAGTACTATTTATTAAGTTCCTTTCAGTTTTTCTGGTTAAATTTCTGGGTAAAATCCATTGCCAATAAACAGGTTCACCTCCCAAAATGGTTTTGTCAAGCACTTAGAAATGGTGGAGAGGATCATTCGGTTCAGTTTTGCAATGCTTCTGAGGTCACTCTCAGAAAAGTCAAACTCCACATTCATGCAAAAAAAAAAAAATCCAGTCAAAACTCTTAACTGTGACTACCCATTATATTCCTTAAGCAACAAAAAGGATTCATTTTTATTCCCAGACCATAGGGATGCTTTTTTTGTTTGATCCTTGAATGTTTGTCTGAAAGTTTAAATCTTCAATTGCATATCAGTCTACCACCTCCTGGTCTATTGTACTTCATTGAAAGAAGGTTAATATTTTATTTACTTATTTATTTGATTTCTAAATATATATATATTTTTTAAAGTTTTATACTTTATTTTTGAGACAGAGAGAGACAGGGCACAAGTGGTGGAGGGGCAGAGAGAGAGGGAGACCCAGAATCTGAAACAGGCTCCAGGCTCTGAGCTGTCAGCACAGAACCTGACGTGGGGCTCAAAACCACAAACCGTGAGATCATGACCTGAGCCAAAATTGGGTGCTTAACCGACTGAGCCACCCAGGCGCCCCAAAACTTTTATATTTTTTAAATGTTTGTTTTTGAGAGAGAAGAAAATAGCGAAGAGTACACACATGCACCTGTGCAGGGGAGGGGCAGAGAGAGAGGGAGAGAGATCAAAAGCAGGCTCTGCACTGACAGCAGCCCCATGCTGGGCTCAAACACACAAACTGTGAGATGATGACCTGAGCCAAGGTTGGAAGCTTAACTGACTGAGCCACTTAGGTGTCCCTAGAGTTCTCATATTTTTAAAATAATCTCTACACCCAACGTAACAGCCAACGTACAATGTCGAGGTCAAGAGTCACATAATCTACTGACTGAAACAGCCAGGTGCCCTCAAAGGGAAAGGTTAACTTTACTATCATTCACAAGTCCTCTTGAATCTTGGCATGTTGATCAGGCCCTCCCCGGTATCTTTGGCCTCATCACATATAATGACCTCCTTGGCCTTATACCTTGGAGTAAGTGTGTCCTCCAGCCATGAACTTGAACTTCTTGTCCCACAACCAGCCAGCTTCCTTCTGTTCCAGGGTTTAGTCCTGGTTCCTCTCTTCCTGTGATGCTTTGCATATGGTGAGGGATTAGCTTGCTCCTTTTTGAGAGGTTTAAGCTTGAGCACGACCTTCTCAGAGTCCTTCCCTGACCCCCCAGTCCCAGGGATCAAGAGTCACATGCCTGGGGCGCCTGGGCGGCTCAGTCAGCTAAGTGTCCACCTTTCAGCTCAGATCATGATCTCACATTTGGCGAGTCCGAGCACCGCATCAGGCTCTCCACAGACAGTGTGGAGCCTGCTTGGGATTCTCTCTCTTTCTCCCACTGTCTCTGCCCTTCCCCAACTCAAGCTTTTTCTCTCTCTCAAAATGAATAAACTTAAAAATAAAGAGGGCGCCTGGGTGGCTCAGTCAGTTGGGTGTCCGACTTCAGCTCAGGTCATGATCTCACAGCTCGTGGGTTCGAGCCCCGCATCGGGTTCTCAGAGCCTGGAGCCTGTCTTTGGAATCTGTGTGTCCCTCTCTCTCTGACCCTCCCCTGCTCACGCGGTCTCTCTCTCAAAAAAATAAAATAAAACATTAAAAAATTATATTAAAAAAAAGAGATAGAGTCACATACTCAGGGACTCCTGGATGATTCAGTTGGTTGAGTATTGTATTCTTGATTGCAGCTCAGGTCATGATCCTAGGGTCATGGGACAGAGCCCCACAGTGGGCTCCATGCCCCACCATGGGGGAGCGGGGCATGGAGCCTGGAGCCTACTTAAGATTCTCAATCTGTCTCTTTCTCAGCCCCTCTTCCGAGCTCTCAGCAAAAAAAAAAAAGAAGAGTCATGTGCTCTCCCGACTGAGCCAGCTAGGTGCCCCTCCCCTATTATTAACATATTAGTACAGTGCATTTGTCACAATGAATGAATTTCTATTGATACATTATTTAGTAACTGAAGTCCATACTTTATTCATATTTTCCACATTTTTATCTAAAAGTTTTTACCTAATATCCTTTTGTGTTCTTGGATGCTATCTAAGGTACCATACTACATTGGGTCCTCATGTCTCATTTGGCTCTGTTTGGCTCTGACAGTTTCTCAGACTTCAGTTTTTCATGATGTGGACAGTTCTAAGGAGTACTGAGCAGGTGTTTTGTAGAACCTCACTGAAGATTATCGGTTTTTCTCATGATGAGAATATGGCTGTTTTCTGAGAAGAAACCCTACAGGATTTTGAGGGCCACCTAACACATACGGGGAGAATAAAAGCCCACAAAGTAGATTATGTATTTTGTTTAAAGATGATAAAGATGTTAGGTTTAATTATTCAGATAAAAATAGAGCAGTAAAAATCTTTTTCCTATAGTACGCATGCAGAAACAGGCAAGTAGACAAATGCAACCCAACAGAAAGACAAGGAACAGAAAGCCTGTTCTAGATGAGAACTTGGGATAACCATAGCCTCCAAAATCAGTGGGAAAGAGTAGTATTGGGTAAAAAAAAATGGCTTGCTGTATGAAGAAAACTGAAGTTGGATCACGGTATTCAGTATAGTTTCAAATGCCGTATTAAAGACATGTGAAATGTAAAAGTGAAGATAATGTACGAAAGAACCCATGTTAGGAGGAGATAGAAAAGAGTTAAATAAGCTATTTAATCTTCCTAAAATACAGTGGGAAAATTTGCTGGGACCAAAGACATCATAATTGAAAACTGAAGTTCAAAAGTTTGAAAATCAGAGAAAGTCAGATGCTTGCAGTGATGGGGGTGGGGTGGGGAGACGGACACGCTTGTGAAGAGCTGGTTGGAATGTACTTTATTCTAGACGGTTGGTGGGGAAACTGGGCTACGCTTGTTTAAATTATGTGTGGTAATTGTAAGGCCATAATCTATTTCCCACTCAGATCTCTATGATATATTTTTCAGAATTCTGTTTATATTAACAGTTGAAGCACCCTAATTGTCCATCACTTCACAAATGGGTAACTAAAATAGGCTATATCCCCATGATGGAATTTTGTGCATTAAGAACAACATAATGAGAAAAAAAAAGAGAGAGGAGCAAGATCAATAGGTTTCAAAGGCACAGAATTAAGTCAAGAAAGGAAAATGCAAAATGAGGTTTATACGGAGTAATAATATTTCCATATAGCAATTATGTATATAACTACATAGGCATACATAAATTAACCAAGCTGTACACTTATGTGTGCATTTTCCTGTGTACGGTTGTACTTCAAGAAAAAACTGGAGGGGAACAAGTTAGTCAGTAAAGATGAACTAATCTAAATAAGGTACATTCCACAAAAACAATGTTGTGGATTTGTCAAGGATACACACATATCAAATTAGACACCTACACCTAAATGGCATGAAATGCGCTGGATGGAAGAGACGGACACCTGTGCATGAGGAGGGGAAGGGTGTGTGTGTTACCAAGGAGCAGTTACCTACTCAGTTGTGTGTTACTCAAAAGACAACAAAAAGAAAACAATGTTGAAAATGATGATACAACTTTTTTCTCTAGAAAATGTTCCTAGATCACTAAATCCCAACTGGTTTGCCTTCAAGACCTATTTGTACTTTTAAAACTTAATGAAGAGGGGCACCTGGGCGGCTCAGTTGGTGAAGTGTCTGATTTTGGCTCAGGTCATGATCTCACGGTTCGTGGGTTCGAGCCCCATGTCAGGCTCTCTGCTGACAGCTCAGCGCCTGCACCCCACTTTGGATTCGGTGTCTCCATCTCTCCCTGCCCCTCCCCTGCTCATGCCCTCTGTCTCTCCAAAATGAATAAACATTAAACAAAATTTTAAAAAACGTAATGAATATCCAAAGACCATTTGTTTTACCTTATTAAAAATTAAAAATTGAGTGAGAACATTAATCGATTTTATTTAATTTTTTATTGTTCATTTATTTTTAAGAGAGACAGACAGAGACAGAGTGTGAGTGGGAGAGGAGCAGAGAGAGGGAGACACAGAATCTGAAGCAGGCTCCAGGCTCTGAGCTGTCCGCACAGCGCCCGACACGGGGCTCGAGCCCATGGACCGTATGATCACAACCTGAGCCAAAGTCTGATGCTTAATTGACTGAGCCACCCAGGTGCTCTTTGATAAATCCATTTTAAAATGTCAACAACCCCATTACATTTGAACAAAAAAGAAAACATGTTTATTTAAAAAATTATCACAATAAAAATGATTACTGAAATAAGACGCATTGCTTTACATTTACGGAAATGACTGATGCCTAGCCTAAGTCGTATAGAAGAGAGCTGGGTTCTTCGATCTGCATCTGCATTTGCTCTATTGTGATGTTCTTTTAGCTGAATAATATGGAGCATGTACAGCCTGAGACAGATACGTAGTTGGACGCCGAGTTGTACTTTAATAGCCTTTCAGGGGCGCCTGAGTGGCTCAGCCAGTTAAGCATCCAGCTTTGGCTCAGGTCAGATCTCACAGTTTGTGGGTTCAAGCCCCGCATCAGGCTCTGTGCTGACAGCTCAGAACCTGGAGCCTGCTTCAGATTCTGTGTCTCCCTCTCTCTCTGACCCTCCTCTGATCAGGCTGTCTCTGTCTCTCAAAAATAAATTTTAAAAAATTTTTTAAATAGCCTTTCAGATAATTAAAAACCCACTAAATTGAAAACCCACTATAACAACAAGTTGCTTAAACTTTCCTAGTATCAGTTGCCACAGAGAGTCTGAAACAGTACATGTCATTTGCCTTTTTAAAACCTTTTTGTAGGGGGGCGCCTGGGTGGCTCAGTCGGTTAAGCATCTGACTTCAGCTCAGGTCATGATCTCACAGTTTGTTGAGTTCAAGCCCTGCATTGGGCTCTGTGCTGACAGCTCAGAGCCTGGAGCCTGCTTCGGGTCCTGTGTCTCCCCCTCTCTCTGACCATCCCCGACTCACACAGTCTGTCTCTCCAAAATAAATAAAAACAAAAAAAATTTTAAACCCCTTTTTGAAATGTTTATTTTTGAAAGACATAGTTCCAGTAGGGAGACAGAGAAGAGAGGGAGACAGGATTCGAAGTGGGCTCCGTGCTGACAGCAGCCAGCCCCACTCAGGGCTCGAACTCACAAACACATGAGATCATGACCTGAGCCCAAGTCACACATTCAACTGACTGAGCCACCCAGTCCCCCCTGTCAAATTGCCTTTTGAATGTATGTTTTATCCATGCATGATTCTGTAACCTCATATACTGATTTAAGATAATGGTTTACCAAATACTGCAAATCTTCCCAAGAAATTGACATATTAAACAGTATCAAGTCACAGTCATTAAATTTACCACTAATTCCATCAGAAAAGTCTCTAAAGTATTGAGATACTGTCAAGGTCAAAGCGACAGGTCCACATTTTCCAGAATTCTAACTTTCCTATGAAAGCTTGAATTTTTCCAGACTTTCTTCCCCCAACTAACGTTAACCCACAGGACTACCATGTAAGTCCTGGTTGGGTGAATTAAAATGTTTTCAATGAATTGTTGAAAAAATATTTCTGGAGTGTCTATTGAAAGCCAGACCCCCTTCTAGGCACCTCGAACAAAACAGACAAGATGTCCCTGACCTCATGGAGAGTCAGCAGATAGAAAGCAAACAAGTGAAATACATAGTATGGCAGGTGGTGAATATTTCCACAGAAGAAAAGGAGAGAGGGGCGCCCGGGTGGCCCTGTCGGTTAAGCATCCAACTCTTGATTTGGGCTCAAGTCATGATCTCACGGGTTCAAGCCCCACATTGGGCTCAGAGCCTGGAGCCTGCTTTGGATTCTGTGTCTTCCTCCCTCTCTGCCCTGCTCCCACTTACGCTGTCTCTCTGTCTCTCTCTCTCAAAAATAAACATACATTAAAAAAAAAAGGAGGAAAAGGAAAGGACGCATAGGGTGAAGTCACAATTTTAAGTGAAGTTATTAGAGAAGACGTCACTTAGAAAATGACTTGATTTGGGGCACCTGGGCGGCTCAGTCGGTTGAGTTTCTGACTCTTGGTTTCCACTCAGTCATGATCTTGCGGTTCCTGAGCCCACACTGGGCTCTCTATGTCAGCCTGTCGGTGCAGAGCCGGCTTTGGGCCCTCTGTCCCCCTCTCTCTGCCCCTGCCCCCGCTTGTGCTCTCTCAAAAATAAATAAAACACTAAAAATGTTAAAAAAGAAATAAAATGCCTTGAGCAAAGAATTAAAGCAAATGAGAGAGGGAAGTACACTGACATGTGGAGACCCACATTGCAGGAACTGGGGATCGCCGTGCTGGCCTGCCTGGCCTCTTTAAGAGAGAGCAGAGGGTAGACAGTCTGGAATCAACCAGAAACATGTGAGGCTCCAGACCTTGGCTGTGTGGGTGTGGGGGGGTAGGAGGCAGATTATGGCATTGCAAGGCCATGTGGGGATGGACCAAGAAATGGTCAGATTCCTAAAACATCTTAAAGTTAAAATCAACAGAATTTCCAGCCCGATTAGATGTAGGTCCTGAGAGAAAAGTAGGTCAAGAATATTCCCTAGAGTTTTTAGCCTGAGCAGCTGACATGTCCTCAGGGAGGATTAACTCTGGAAGGGAGAATTTTTTTTATGTCTTTATTTTGAGAGAGAGAGGCAGAGAGTGAGCAGGGGAAGGGGCAGAGAGGGAGACACAGAATCCAAAGAGGCTCCAGGTTCTGAGCTGTCAGCACAGAGCCTGACGCGGGGCCTGAACCCACAGAGTGGGAGATCATGACCTGAGCTGAAGTCGGATGCTTAGCTGACTGAGCCACCCAGGCACCCCTGGGAGGGACAATTTGAGTGTAAACATGGAGAGTCCGGTTGGGACAGGCTGAGTTTGAGACCTTGTTAGAAACGAACAAGTGAGACAGACAAACCCAAAGTTCAAGGGAAGAGTTCAGTCTTGAAGGAGAAGTCTGGAAGCTTCTTTGATTCCAAAGATACTCTGGTCTCTGAAATTTCTCATGCCTCCCGTAGTTTCTTTCTATTTTTTTTTTTAAGTTTGTTTATTTTGAGAATGAGAGCAAGCAGAGGAGGGGCAGAGATCGGGAGGGAGAGAATTCCAAGCAGGCTCGTCCCTGTCAGCTTGGAGCTCAGTGGGGGGCTCAGACTCACCCACTGTGAGATCATGACCTGAGCTGCCATCAAGAGTCAGATGCTTAACCAACCCCCGCTTTTAAAAAATGTACCAGTTTTTTTTAAGTGTGCCTCTCTCCCTCTCCTTCACGAGGCAAGAATCCTCTATTTTGTTTGTTCATGAATGCTGTATCTTTCTGAAATTCCCAATGTGCAATACATAGAAAACAGCATATTCACTTATTACGTGAGAGAAAGTTTTCCCTGACCCTAGTACCGTTATTTTAAAGTTTAAAAAATGGGGGCACGCGGAGGGCTCAATCAGCTAAGCGTCTGACTTTCAATTTCGGCTCAGGTCATGGTCTCATAATTTGTGAGATTTAACCCCAAGCTGGGCTCTGTGATGGCAGCATAGTGAAGTCCGCTTGGGATTCTCTCTCCTCACCCCCTCTCTCTCAAAAATAAGTAACTGTTAAAAACAAACAAACAGGGGCACCTGGGTGGCTCTCTGTCAGCTGAGCATCCAACCTCGGCTCAGGTCAAGATCTCACGATTTGTGAGTTCAAGCCCTGTGTCAGGCTCTGTGCTGACGGCTCGGAGCCTGGAGTCTGCCTCAGATTCATTCTCTCTCTCTCTCTCTCTCTCTCTCTCTCTCTCTCTCTCTCTCTCTCTCTCTCTCTGCTCCTCCTCCACTTACACTCTGTCTCTCTCTCTCTCTCTCTCTCTCTCTCTCTCAAAAATAAATAAACATTAAAAGCAAAGTTTTAAAATGGAACTCCCACAGGTTGTGGCAAGCCCACTAAGGTTTTAGTCAGTGTCCTCCCCAAGGAACGAAACGGAGCGTCAGGTGCGTGGGAACTTACTGTTCGGAGGGCTATCTTGAGCCATGTCGGAGGAGCCTTCTCCGGCCTCGGCCTTCGGATTAGATCGGGAGACAGCTTCGGGGCGGGTTTATATCAGCCGCCTGGATGGCCCCGCCTGTCTATGTAATCTTTCGTGCTTCTGAACTCTTATCTTTACCAATTGCATCACTTCTTAGGAACAGCCCCTCTTAATCAAGGAAGGGCTAGATGAGCATCCTATTGTCCCGCTGATAGATTTAGGGATTTCCACCACCGCCTGCGCCTCCGCCATCACAAAAGCACTCCCAAGGGCTGCTGCGGTCGCTCATCTCGGTTCAGTGTTTTTAAGCTGCTGTTTTAAAGTGTCGTTCACTTCCCTTTTGAAGCGGTGACCTCTACTTATTACATTAAAAGGGTTCTTGGGGAGCACCTGGCCGGCTCAGCCAGCAGAGCGTGTGACTCTTGACCTCGGTGTTGTGAGTTCAAGGCCCATGTTGGGTGTAGAGCTTACTTTATTTTTTTTTAATTTTTTAATGTTTTTATTTTATTTTTGATACAGAGAGAGAACATGAGAGGGGGAGGGGCACAGAGAGAAGGAGACACAGAACTGGAAGAAGGTGCCAGGCTCTGAGCTAGCTGTCAGCACAGAGCCTGATGCTGGGCTCGAACCCACGAACGTGAGATCTGACCTGAGCCGAAGTTGGAGGCTCAACTGACTGAGCCACCCAGGCGCCCCAGAGCTTACTTTAAAAAACAACAAACAAAACAAACAAAAATCAAAAGGGGTCTGTTTAATTAGTACCAGGACTAAGGTGAGGAAATGAAGCTCTCACCTCGGGAGCTATTTAAGGGGGTGCAAAAAATTCAATGATCAAAATAAATAATATTTGAATGCAATATTTAAACAAATAAAATTAATTGCAAAAAGTCCATGTTTATAAAATTTAAAAAATGTAACTAAAAACAAGATCCTTCCCCACGCTGGCAGGAGCAGCTCCAGGTGCACTGATCTCTCCCTGGCAATTTCTTCTCCTGGTCATTAATCAGCCTTGATGGAAGTGGACAGGTTCTTTTAATTGTTCACAGCTGTAATCCACAGTACTCCAGGATAAAAGGGAAAGTTTTGCTGCTTTTTTAAAATATATTTTTAATCTTTATTTATTTTTGAGAGAGCAAGGGACAGAGTGGGAGCAGGGGAGGGGCAGAGAGAGAGGGAGACACAGAACTCAAAGCAGGCTCCAGGCTCTGAGCTGTCAGCACAGAGCCCAACACAGGGCTTGAACTCGTGAACCTCAAGATCATGACCTGAGCTAAAGTCAAATGCTCAATTGTCTGAGCCACGCAGGCACCCCAAATATTAAAAAATTTTTTTAATAAAAGATTTTCAGGAAGAATTAGGTAATACAAATTTTATTGATTGATATATTTGACTTTTAACAAGTAAAATGCGATCAAATTATAAACATTTTCCTGAAAAAGTTTTTTAATCAGGACAATAGTATGCTTATCAAGAAACTTTTATACTTTATTCACATAAAACACTGATGCATTATATGATATTCATTTTTATTTTTTATTTTAATGTTTATTTTTGAGAGAGACAGTTATATTAACAAATCATAAAAGCTATGATATTTAAACCCAAATTGGCATACATAAAAATGTGTATCAAAAAGAGAGATATTAATAAATATAAAGAGAGAAAATTGTACTCTAGGTGTCCAGACAAATATGGTGGAATAAATAGTGACAAATATTTAATATATAGAAGTGAGTAACATAGGGGCGCCTGGATGGTTCAGCTGGGTAAGCGTCTGACCTAGGCTCGGGTCATGATCTCTTGGTTCGTTGGTTTGAGCCTCACATTGGGCTCCGTGCTGACAGCTCAGAGCCTGGAGCCTGCTTCCGATTCTGTGTCTCCCTCTCTCTCTCTGGCCTCCCCCACTCACACACTCTGTCTCTCTCTCTCTCTCTCTCTCTCTCTCTCTCTCTCTCAAAAATAAATAAACATTTAAAAATAAAAAAAAGACATACAACCAAATAGAAAAATAGGCAAAATATATAAATGGTCATTCATTCATATATTACACAGATATTTCTTGAGTTTCACCAGATGATGAAGAAAAATCAGATTTCAGTGTAATACACATACTATATATAATATATATGTTTATTTTATATACATATAGAAACTCTGGATATATACATATAAATATATATATAAGAGTAAAATTTAAGAGTAAAATATTTTTAGTTTTTTAAACATTTATTTATTTTTGAGAGACAGAGAGAGACAGTGACCAAGAAGGGTAGGGGCAGAAAGAGATGAGGAGAGACACAGAATCCGAAGCAGCTCCAGGCTCTGAGCGGTCAGCACAGAGCCTGATGTGGGCTGAGCTGCAGTGGGACGCTTAACCAATCGAGCCACCCAGGCACCCCTAAGAGTAAAAATTTAAGGAAATATGCAATATTGAGCAAAGAGTCAATATCACAATATTTAATAAGACTCTTTCTTTCTCTATTTGTGCATGTATGTATGTATGTATGTATGGCTACCCAGTGTCAAAGATAAAGCTGGATATTAGTTAAAGCAATGAAAACAAATTTTGTTCCCTAACTATGAGCCATAGGGTAAAGAGCTGACCTCCATTCCGATTTGCACACAGATAATGGAGGTTTAAAAGGGAGAATAAAGGAGTAGGGAGAGGACCAAGCAGGACTCAAGTAGAACAAGGAAGTGAAAAATTACAACGGTGGTCCATACAAATGTGATTAGACCGGCAGATATCTGCTCTCTGTCTGTTCTCGAGGATTCTATCCTCTTGCACAGAGACTAGGAGACAGAAGCCCTATCCTTCCTGAAGATGTCATTTCAGAAGAATGGCTTTCAGATCCTTGAGAATGACTTCTGAGCTGCAGGGTACACATACCCACCTCAAAGGGCAGATGGAGGGTTCACAATGTTAAGCCGTTTTTAGTAGATGCTCTAAGGAAGGGAGGCTAAGGGCCCGCCTCAGGTATTGGCTAGTACATTCTCCTGCCAGCACTCAGCTCTGCCAGGCAGGCATTTTAAGGGGGCCTTGAGGGATGCTGGCGATATGACCTTAAGCTGCTTTAGAAGCTGACTGAGAGTTTGGTCAGGTCTCTCAGTGCAGGGGTGTGGACGGAGTCCTGTGCCCAGCATTCTGCAATTCTCAGTCCCTTGTTTTGATCAGGAGAAAGAGCAGCTCTCTTTCTCACAGAACATCATTTGTCATGCCAAGGTCCTTGACAAAGGTCCAACTGTTGCTTCCAGCCTCTGTGAGATTCGGGAGTCAAGGTGATCGGCAAGTTGGCAAGGAGGCCTGTAGTTTTCGGAGCAGCACAGCAGCACGATCCCTCCACAAAGACAACGATGCTCTTAAAAGAATGACCCTTAGAAATAACGTGAAGAAGCTGAGTCCCTTATATGGTCCCCTAAGTAAGTAAGTGGAGGAAACCACTTAAAAAGAAGATTCAAACCAGTCTTTCTCTGGTGGACTTTAAGCTACTAGCTGCTTCTTGGGCCTGAGCCTTCACTGTGATTATTTGTTGATAAATTTCCTCTTGACTATCATTTATAAGTATGCAACATTGAGGACCCTTTAGTGCACAAAACTTCCATAAGACGCCAGCAAGTAGTCTAAGGCTAGTTGGAGACCTCCATTTTCTCTCATTCTTGGATATTGGTTCCCCTGGTCCTGAGGCCTCAGGCTTGAACTAGAACTACCACAAGGGCTTTCCTGGGCCTCCAGCTTGCAGACTGCAGATCAGGAGGCTTCTCAGCCTCCAGAGCATATGAGCAATCTCTCACAATAAATCTCTTCCCAACTCTCTCTGTTTCTTCAGTTCCGTTTCTTTGGAGAGCCCTAATTAACATGGATTTGGATACCAAGAGTGGCTCTAGTGGAACAAAATTTTAAGGATGAGTTTCCTGAATTGGTTCTAGGGTTTTCTAGAATTTGTTCTCAGATATGATTAGATTCAAATTTACTAATGACCGTATTTCCAGTTGTAAAGAGAGGACTGATAGTCTATGCAGATATGTAACACATCTATACTGGCTGCTCCTACTCAATCCCCTACAGGAAGCAAGAAGCTAAGTTATTCCGTATATGATACTTTCAAACATTTTTGGAAAATTAAGGACCATAGTGATGTTTGTTGGTTGTTCCTAATGTTGCTTGACAGAATGGTGAAAGAAAAGGAGGAGCTCAGGAATTTGATTTTCCAGCTCACACATCATGTAAATGACCCAAGACCTTCCGTGTGCACCCTGTTGGAGACGCCCATCTCCTGTAGACACAGAGCTAAAACTGTCAAAAGCCAATACAAAACGTCATCCCGTGATTGGCTGAGTTACAATACGATTTGAACTCCTAGCTCACAGGGTGTCTGGGATCCTGTAAGTTGGGATAGAGATGTGTGGGAAGACCTTAATGAAAATGGGATCATTGAGATCCTAAATTCTGATGAGCCTTTGCTAGTTGTAGAGGTCTTTCCTCCTCTAGTGGAAGTGGCTTCTCAACAGCCAGGGGCAGTGACATCCCCACCCCAGGGCATCCACCTCTGAGGGAATTAACAGCATTGCCTAAGGAAATGGTAATGGCCTTCCCTGAGGCTGTTGCCCTGTTGCTGATTCTCCCCAGGACCCACCTCTTTGCTTTCAGACTTAAAATTAGACTCAAGTGTCAGCAGGCTCCTACAGGTAAGATAATGAAGTGTGACCCAAGAGTAAGTGTGTTAACACCAAGAGAATGGCTTGAGTTTTCTAAATTATACAAGAAGAAATCAGGGGAATGTGTGCAGGAATAAAAACAAAGGTGTGGGTTGAGGGGAAGAGCACTGGGTGTTGTATGGAAAACAATTTGACAATAAAATATTATGGAAAAAAAAAAAACAAAGGTGTGGGATAATGGTGGAAGGACCATAAGTTTGTGTCAGGTAGAATTTATAGATATGGGCCCATGAAACAGAGACTCTACATCTAATTGCTTCTAAGTTGCATCCGTAACTCAAGGAATTAGAGAGCCCTCAGTTGGTCAGTTGATTGGCCGAACCATGGACCAAAAGATGGCCCACCAAGAGAGAACTGGAAAGATCCAACTTCCCATGGTTTACTGTAGAGGAAGGGATTTAAAGGCTTAGAGAGATTTGGATGTAGGAGCGTGTTTGTCATTTAAGAGCTATCTACACACCAGACAGAGCGGCCATATGTGTTTCAGCGATACTTTGAGAAATACATTTGTTAGAGAAGCCCCAGAACCCTTGAAGGGTTCCAAGATACTTCTTCTCTGTAGGCCACACCTCACACTGGGAACTGTAGCCACTTAGTTGGAAAACCTAAATGCAAGGAGAGTGATTGGATCTTGGGGTGGCAGGAGCCACACCCAGCGGGAGGAGCAGGCAGAACCCTAGTAGAGCAGGGAAGTGAAAAATCGCAAAAATTTGCCAGGCCGGTGTGTCTGATAGCGGCAGTTATCAAAGTGAGAATTCCATCCTCCCTCCCACAGAGACTGAGAGGCAGAGGTCCTAAACTTGCAGAAGACGACATTTCAAAGAAATGGCTTTTATTTTATTTTATGTATTTTTTAAATATATCAATATCACTACTTATCACTATTTTCTTTTTTTTTGAAATGTTTGTTTATTTATTTTTGAGAGAGAGAGAGAGAGAGAGAGAGAGAGAGAGAGAGAGAGAGAGAACACAAGCAAGGAAAGGGCAGAGAGAGAGGGAGACACAGAATCTGAAGCAGGCTCCAGGCTCTGAGCTGTCAGCACAGAGCCCGACGCAGGGCTCGAACCCACAGACAGTGAGATCCTGACCTGAGCTGAAGTCAGATAATTAACCAACTGAGTCCCCCAGGCGCCCCAAGAAATGGCTTTTAGATCCTTGAGAAAAACACCCCAGAATTGTAGGAGATACATACGCATCTCAAAGGGACAGGAAGAAGTCACAAAATAAGCCCTTTTTAGTAAATGCTTGAAGAAAGGTAGGTTAGGGACCTACCTCAGATACTGGCTAGTAAGGTCTCCTAGGTGTGTTGAGCTTTGCCAGGCAGGTATTTTAAGGTGGGAGGGGAGGGATCTAGGATCATGCTGAGGTCAAAGGTCTTATCTTCTAGAAGCTCTGTTGAGTTTGGTCAAATCTTTTGGTGCAGGGTTTGGCTAGAGTCATTGTTTACTGGCTGTTCGGTAGTCCTCACTAGATATGTATATAGTCTGCTAACCTATTTTGTTTAATGTTTTATTTATTTTTGAGAGAGAGAGACAGAATACGAGGAGGGGGCAGAGAGAGAGGGAGACACAGTGAAAATCTCCGAGGGGCGCCTGGTTGGTCAGTCTGTTAAGTGTCCAACTTTGGCTCATATTATGATCTTGGGGTTCTTAGATTTAAGCCCCATGTCAGGCTCTATGCTGACAGCTTGGAACCTGGAGCCTGCTTCAGATTTCATGTCTCCTTCTCTCTCTGCCCCTCCCCTACCTGTACTCTGTGTCTCACTCTCTCTCTCAAAAATAAAAATAAACTTAAAAAAAATCTCTGAGCTTGTGGAGATTGCATTTTAGAAGAGAGGAAACATAGGGGCGCCTGGGTGGTTCAGTCGATTGAGCATCCGGCTTCAACTCAGGTCACGATCTCATGGGTTCAAGCCCCGCGTCGGACTCTGTGCTGACAGCTCAGAGCCTGAAGCCTGCTTCAGATTCTGTGTCTCCCTCTCTCTCTGACCTTCCCCTGCTTGTGCTGTCTCTCTCTGTCTCTCAAAAATAAATATTAAAAGAAAAAAGAAGAGAGGAAACACAATTAAGAAAGATGGAGAGATTCTCAACCTCATCAGTATCTTGGAAAGGAAATCACGACCACTAAAAATTCCATTTTATATTGATTTGATTTATTTTTTTAATTTTTTTAACGCTTATTTTTGAGAGAGAGAGAGAGTGGAGGAGGGGCAGAGAGAGAAGGAGACACAGAACCAGAAGCGGGCTGAGCTGTCAGCACAGAGCCTCATGTGGGGCTCGAAGCTACGACTGTGAGATCATGACCTGAGCTGAAGTTGGTTGCTTAACCTAAGACTGAGCCCCCCAGGCGCCCCTGATTTGATTTCTTTAGCTAAATATGAGAAGTTTGACAATTCCATGTATTGAAGAAGTTGTGAGTTAATAACATCTCTTGTCTTGGGGCACCAGGGAGGCTCAGTTGCCCCCACGTGGGATTTCAGCTTACGTCATGACCTCATTGTTGGTGAGTTTGAGCCCTGCTTTGGGCTCCCTGCTGGCAGTATGGAGCCTGCTTGGGATTTTCTCTCTCCCTCTCTCTCTGCCTCTCCCCTGCCTGCCCTCTCTCTCTCTAAAAATAAATAAATAAGCATTTAAAAATTTTAAGCAAGTGGTGCTTGGGTGCCCCAGTCGGTTAAACATATGACTTTGGCTCAGGTCGTGATGTCAAGGTTTGTGAGTTCAAGCCCTGCATCAGACTCTGCACTGACAGTGCAGTGCTTGCTTGAAATTCTCTCTCTCCCTCTCTCTCTCTTCCCCTCCACTGCTTAAATTCTCCCTCTTTCAAAATAAAGAAATAATCTTTATTTTTAAAATTTTAAAATAATAAATAAAATAAAAATTAAAACAAAAAATAGCATCTCTTGTGTCTTCCAAAAATTTTGGAAAACAACTTGGCATTATCTTTAAAGACTGAAAATTTGTGGACTCTCCTGATGCAGCAATTTCCATTCTGATTATACACAAAGGGAAACTTTTCTATATGTTCACTGTTCACTGTAGCACTGTTCTTAACACCAAAAATATCTCAAACAATCCAAGCGCCCATCAAGAGTGGACTGGTCACAGTATATTGTGATATACTTCTGTGACAGGAAATCATACAGCTGTGAAAACAAATATGTGAATCAGGGTAACATCATGTTGAGTCAAAAAGCAAGGTCCGGTGGTACCTGGGTGGCTCAGTCGGTTAAGCGTCCGACTTCAACTCAGGTCATGATCTCACTTCGTGGGTTCAAGACCGGCGTCGGGCTCTGTGCTGACAGCTCAGAGCCTGGAGCCTGCTTCCGATTCTGTGTCTCCTCCACTCTCTGCCCCTCCCCTGCTCATGTTCTGTCTCTCCCTCAAAAATAAACAATAAAAAAATTTTTGAAAAGCAAGATTCCAACAATGACATATCCTAAATTATACCACATTTATTTTTCAAAATCAAGTAAAACTAAACTCTTGTCTATGCATACATATATATAATCTTAAAAAACAAATAAGTAGGGGGATGCCTGAGTGGCTCAGTCAGTTAAGCGTCTGACTTTTGCTCAGGTCATGAACTTATGGTCCATGAGTTCAAGTCCCACATTGGGCTCTGTGCTGACAGCTCTGAGCCTGGAGCCTACTTCAAATTCTGTGTCTCCCTCTCTCGCTGTTCCTCCCCTACTCACGCTCTGTTTCTCTCTCTCTCAGAAATAAGTATTTTTGGGGTGGTGGTGATGGTGGAGGGCACTTGTGGGGAAGAGCACTGGGTGTTGTATGGAAAACAACTTGACAATAAAATATTGAAAAAAAAAGAAATAAGTATTTTTTTTAATTTAAAAACTAGTAATATACACTAAAATCTATGACAGTGGCTATTTCTCAGGTTTATTTGACACAATTCTTTGGTATTAATGTTCTAGTTTATGAGCTGGGTGGCAAATTCACTGGTGATCAATACATATATATATTAAAATTTTAAAAATGAAATAAATTATAAAATAACGAAAACAATAACAATGTATCCTAAATCAATGATTATGATTAATCAAATTCTATGTCCCTGAGGCTGTATTAAAAGGATAAACTATGATTGCCGCTTATAGGAAGGATATTTTTCTTGCACCTTCATAGAATGCCTCCTTGCCAATATTTTAGCTTTTTATTGAAGTAAAATATAAATGTTGAAAAGGACACATATTGCAAGTGTAAAGCTGGATAAATTGTTGCAAACCGAAGTCCCCTACCACCTGGCCCCAGATCAGTATATGTTTCTTTAAACAAATTGACATATTCATTGTTTTGGGCTTTTAATTTAAATTTCCCCATTTAACTTCAGGGAAATTCATATTTTCTCTTTTTCTCATACCTGCTCACACACTACATTATCAATCTTTTAATCACTGTAAATCTTAGAGTTGGAAACAATAGTATCTCATTGCTTTATTTTAATTTCTTTGAGTTTTAGTGTGTTTGAACATTTTAACTAAATGTTTTATTGGTTATATTTCACTTTTTTTTTCTTGATGATTTTTTCAGATTTTTAATTTGTGTAGAAGAGGCAAAATTTTACCTTTATCATCTTAGGACCTCTGGCTGGGCTTGAGAACTAAATTGATATGAAAGATTACCAGGACAGAAGTTTATAAGTTTATTTAATGTAAGTTTTACCTGATACACGAAGCTTCGTAATTATGGAAATGAAGACCCAAAAAAGTAGTCAAACCTAAGTGCTTACATATTAGATTGAATAAAGAGAGGCAATTATAGAAAAGTAACTAAAATATACGTGGAAACTAAAGGAAAGTAAAAGTTATCTTAACAAGGTTTGCTTGCACAGAAGTTTTTTAAGTTTTGACTCCTCATCTCTGGTGATAAGAATTTTCTTTCTCCTAGTGTAGAAAGGGCATCTTTCATAAGGGAGTTTTACCTTGTATTTTCCTGGGAGTGAAAGGGGAGTTGAGTAGACCCTTCTTGTCCCTTTAGCTCAAAAACGATTCTTATGCCAAAGTGGCGTATGTTGGTGGGGCCTGTTCTGAACTGCTTTACTGCTTAGTTACAAAGTTTTTCTTTGTAAGTTGTACATTACCTTACATTTGTCCTGTGTCCTACAAGTACGTTTTCCGAAATCATTACTTTGAACGAGTCCTTTTGTCTTATAGCTACATAATGTTCTTAACTGGTTCTTTTGCCAATTTATTTTTCTAACTGGTTAAGGTACTGGTCATGGTTAAGGTATTGATGCTGATTAATGACAAGGAAGAAGTATAATTCTTGAAAATGGAGAACAAGGGGCGCCTGGGTGGCTCAGTCGGTTAAGCCTCTGGCTTTGGCTCAGGTCAGATCTCACGTTCGTGGGTTCTGTGCTGACAGCTAGCTCAGATCCTGGAGCCTGCCTCCGGTTCTGTGTCTCCTTCTCTCTGCCCTTCCCCCTCTCATGCTGTCTCTCTCTGTATCAAAAATAAATAAAACATTAAAAAAAAGTTAAAGAAAAGAAAATGGAGAACAAGATGAATGAGTTTTGTTTTCTTTATTTATAAGATGCAATGAGTTTTAATCAAACAGCACAATTATGACCCAATTTTCCACGATTTATTGTGTAAGGATGCAGGTCTGAAACTGACTCCATGAGACAACAGAAGGGCACACGTTGCCCAAGGCAGAAGGGACCACCCTTGTACCACCCAATCGGGAAAGGCCAGCTAACACCTTTAACATGTCTAAGGGCGGGCCTAAAGATGGAGGCTAAGACTAGTCACGCCCTACGTGAGGGTCCTGGGCCCACTCTGTGATTGGTCAATACTCTAAATGTTGTGATTGGGTCCCGCCAAAAGTAACAAATGCTCTAGGCAATGTGAACGGTTAAACCTGCTGTCGATAATATTGTATAATAATAATTGGATCACTGTACCTATGTCACAATTTCCTGTAACTCCCCCTTCCCAAACCCCATATAAACCCTACCCTGCCCTTGTTCGGGGCTCGCTCCATGTGGATCCACTGTGTCAGTGGGGTCTGCGAGCCCGAGCTTATAAGCCCGTAGTAATAAAGCCCTTTGCTCTTGCATGCATGATTCGGTCTCCCTGGCGATCTCTGGTTTCTGGGGTGATATAGAAACCTTGGGTATTTCAATTGAAAATCCTTAGTACTTAAACATAAAAAAGTGGACTAAGTCGTGAGGAACGGCGTAACACATGAAAAGGTGGTCACCTCCAGAGGCAACAATCAGAAGTAATCCATTTTTAAATTCCCGCTATACATTTTTGACATTTGTACAATTTATGAATACACCTGTGCTGTACAAGTCGAGGATAGAAACAAACTTTGCGGGTGATTTTATATTCATGTATTTTTTTATACTTCCTTTTAATGAATAGCAGGAATCCGTTTTCTAGCTTTCAACTTTTCAACACAGACGATTTCCCGCCCTCTTTGTCGCCTCTTCTGCAGGCCCCGTGGACCATCCCTGCGCTTACTGACCCCCCCACCGGGCGCACCTTGCTCTGCACACGCGTTCTGCGCCGCCCTGGCCACCATATTGCAAACTTCATTGCTCACGAGGGCAGATCCGGATTGAGAGTGGGTGTGGCGGCGCATGCGCAGTAGGGCATGGGGGGGGTTTACGTATGGGCGGGGCCTTTCCGGAGGGCTGTGTTCTCCGCGTGTGTTCTAGGCGGCTGGGACCACCTCAGAGATGCGTGGGGGCAAAGTGGTGCTCGGGTTTGGGGCCACAGACGTCGGGGACCTCCTCCCGTGGCTGTGACCCGTTTGTGTGGCATGGCCCGAAACTGGCCGGCAGGGCAGGAATAGCCAGGCCCCAGGTGGCCCCGGGCCGCCTGATCGTCGTCTCTCGTTGGTCTCCCGATGTTGATGCGGAGGAGGGCGCTGGCCTCCTGGGTCTGGGTCGTTGCTTTTCTCTTGCCTTCACTGTCCACGCGTCTCTTCCCAGTAAGTCACAGAGCTCGATCTTAGGCCCCTCAGTGGGACACCTGGGCCGAGCCTGGCGCCCCAGAAAGGATCACAGGATAATTCTCTGGGCCAGAATCTGCCCATGACCCTGATGCCCGAACACAGAAGATTTCAGTGATGTCTCCATCTTCTGAGAGCGAGAACAACTGTTTAAGGATGGAGGATTTGACCCAAATGTTGGTTGGGCTGAGTAAGGAGAACGCAGGACTGGAGTAGATAATGGGCACTGGTCCTTCCAGGAAAAAGAAGAGGCAAAGACATGAGAGGAAGGTCAGCGGCAACAAGCCACAGCTCAGGAAATTATCTGAACCCTCTCCGTCATTGCCCCAACCTTTCCCTTTACATATTCATCCTACCCCGATGTGTAATTCCTCTTTTTTCCCCTCTGCCAGTCTTTCCCTCTTAATGAACTAGGCCCATAAAACATACATGTGGCAAGAATAATAATGAATACACATCCAAACTCTTCTCAGAAACCATGACATGAAACTTTGTGCAACGTGGATGGAACTGGAGGGTATTATGCTAAGTGAGATAAGTCAGAGAAAGACGTATCATATGTTTTCCCTCCTATGTGGCTCTTGAAAAACTTAACAGAGGACCATGGGGAAGGGAAGGGGAAAAAGTAGTTGCAAACAGAGAGGGAGGGAGGCAAACCATAAGAGACTCTTGAATACAGCGAACAAACTGAGGGTTGATGGGGGACGGGAAAGTGGGTGATGGGCATCGAGGCGGGCACGTATTGGGATGAGTACTGAGTGTTGTAGGCAAGCCAATTTGACAAGAAATTATTTTTTTAAGCATGACATGAAAAATACCCTATGATCAAACATGTTAGTGTTTTCCTAAGTTCTTTATACTTTCCTGCTAAGCAAGGTTAGCTCATCCTACCAAAAGCCTTTATTCCGAGTTTATGAGGAAACTTTCAGCTCTCACACCATTTTTCTTTTGGAATTGCAGGCAAATGGTTGTGGGTTTGTCATAGCTAACGTTGAGAACTGGACTAAGTTATTAACGTGTGTTCTCACTTTGTATTTGTTACATTTGAGTAGGGCAGGTGCTATTATTATTCCCATATTTTTAATGTGTGAAGAAACAGACTCTGATAGGTAATTTGCACAAGGTCAAGCAGTCTATAAATTGGAGTTTTGGGGGCCATGTTTTGAATTTTACAAAGTTTATGCCTATTTCAGAGTTTCAACAATAGCTCGGGGAACACACATTAATTTTCCCCTAGAATCACCAATTATTTAGCTTTTGTCACATTTAATTATTTAAAATTTTTAATGTTTTTTATTTATTTTTGAGAGACAGAGAGAGACAGTGCAAAGAGGGGAGGGTCAGAGAGAAGGAGACACAGAATCTGAAGCAGGTTCCAGGCTCTGAGCTGTCAGCACAGAGCCCGACACAGGGCTCGAACCCACGAACCATGAGATCATGACCTGAGCCGAAGCCGGACACTTAACCCGGACACTTAACTGACTGAGCCACCCAGGTGCCCCGAGTCACATTTAATTTTTAATCTCTTATCTGTGTGTGTTTGTATGTCTGTCGATTTTGGATTGCCTGATGTCTCCTCATTTGATTCAGGTTATGCAGTTTTGGCAGAAGCCCAATAGCAGTGATGTTGTGTCCCCCTATTAGGAGGCACCTGGATATCAGTTTTTCATATTTGGAGAATATGAACTTTGCTTGGTAGAAGTGGTACCTGCCAGATCTCTCCACCTTTCCCCTTCCACAATCAATGTGGAGCCATTCTTTGAGATATCTGGATAATACACAGTTCCCCCACAACATGTCAACTACTGACTTCAGCCTCCACTAAATTATACGTTCTTGCCTGAATCTACAATTACTGTAATGTGAACATTCTATGTCTATCATCCCATTCCATTACACATTTCTTTTTTTAATGTTTTTATTTATTTTTGAGAGAGAGAGACAGCGTGAGCAGAGGAGGGTCAGAGAGAGAGGGAGACACAGAATCCGAAGACAGGCTCCAGGCTCTGAGCTGTCAGCACAGAGCCCGACGTGGGGTTCGAACCCACAAACCGTGAGATCGTGACCTGAGCCAAAGTCGGATGCTTAACCAACTGAACCACCTAGGCACCCCTCCATTGCACATTTCTAAGTTGGTATTCTATTATAAAGAACTTTTCCCAACCTGCCCTTTTTAAATTAGTAAATACGCTTAAAGGACACATGGACCCAAGGATCCATGTTTTAGCTAATGTGTTATAATCCATTTCTGTCATCATTTTGGAAATCATTATACAGTTAGGCTCTCCAGGCTCAAGTGGACTTGGCTATGGCAGCAAGCCATAGGGGGAGGGAGGCGTGAATACTAGGTAAAACACAGAAGGTTTATTTTTAGGGCAACATAACTATTCTGTATGATATAATGGTGGATACATGGCATTAAACGTTTATTACACCCATGGAATGTATACTGAGAATAAACCCTATTGTTGGCTATGGAGTTTGGGTGATAACAATATGTTGTGCATTAGTCAGTTATAACACGTTACCACCATGGCGTATGTTAGTGGCAGAGGTTTTTTGTTTGTTTGTTTTGTTTCTTTTAAATGTTATTTATTTTTGAGAGAGAAAGAGAGAGAGAGAGACAGCGAGTGGGGGAGAGGGCAGAGAGAGAGAAGGAGACGCAGAATCCGAAGCAGGCTCCAGGCTCTGAGCTGTCAGCACAGAGCCCGACGGCAGGGCTCAAACCCATGAGCTGTGAGATCATGACCTGAGCCAAAGTTGGGCGCTTAACTGACTGAGCCACCCAGGTGCCCCTTTGTGGCAGAGGTTTTGAATGTGTGGGGATGGGGTACATGCAAACACTGTACTTTCTATTCATGGTGTGAATCTAAAACTGCTCTATAAAAACAAAGTTGGTTAAATTTTTTTTTAAAGGAAATGAAGTTTTAGTGAAAAGAAAGAACATGGCAAATTGTAAAGCCCAAAAGATATTTGCTGTTCACTTAAATTAACAATAATGGGCATGGTCTTTGTTTACCTAAGCAATCTTCAGAGTCCTTTCTCATACTGGCTGTGTACAGGTAGAATGCCCTGGATGTACTTCTGGCTTGCAAATCTATTAGGACTTTACACCTATGAGAAAAGAAAAACAAATACTATTAACCATAGCCATGCATACTATATAGAGCTATCAGTCAGAACAACAGACTCCTCAGAGGTCAGATATTATTTTTCCAGTTCATACATAACTCTGTGCTAAACATTTGCTTCTGCAAAGTTAAATATGACTACATCTGCTTTGCAGTTGCAGGAAACCCGGCAATATTGTCTGCTTCTTATCTTGCAGACTCTGTCTGCAGAAGTTTAAAGGGCTTATAGCTTTTAAGACCAACGTAGACACCTTTCATACACTGGTATGGGACCATGTCTGGGATACAGTGTTAAACAAAAGCACATAAAGCCCAAGACTGTGAATATGTCACGCTACTTTTTGACTAATAAATGGGGAAGTCTCTAGTGTATATTTGTCTTTGCTTAAAGAAATGCCATTCAACTGATTACTTGTGAATCAAGGAATAGGTAGGAATAAATCTTCCCGCTGCTAATCTTGTCCTATCATTTTGGTTTTGTGCCATATGCATTCATTTCCTATTTTAAAAAATTGTAGTTTAAGAAATCAACTGCATTGCTTTAAGAGACATAACTTTTCAAGATTATGAATCAATGTCCCTTTATATCTTACTGAAATGTCTATGGTGTGTCTGCTCTGTGCTAGACATTATTAATAGTTGGGGAATACAGCAGTGAGCAGTGAACAAAACAAAGACCTTTGCCCTCATGGAGCAACACCTAGAGGGGGAAAGAGAAAATAAACAATAGTTATAATAAACAAGTAAAGTATCAGAAGTTAATCAGTGATACACACAGAAACATATGTATTTTATTTGTAAATAATTTCAAAATTACAGAAAAGTCTTAAGACTAGCATGAAGAAACTCTGTATACCCTTCACACAGAAATTACCAATTCCCATTTTTGTCACATTTGGTTTATCATCCATCCTTTTTCCCATTCACTATCCACCAATTTATATTTTTCAGAACCATTTGAGAACTTCACACTTCATGTCTCATATTGGTATTTTCTGAGAACAAAGATATTATCTTACACAACCAGAAGATAATTTCTAATGTCAGAGAACTTAATATTAAATCAATACAGGTGTGCCTGGGTGGCTTAGTTGGTTGAGTGTCTGGCTCTTGATTTTGGCTCAGGTCATGGTCCCAGAGTTGTGGAACCAAGCCCCATATTGGGTTCCGCACTGAGTGTGGAGCCTGCTTAAGATTCTACCTCTCTCTCCCTCCCCTCCCCTGCTCAAGCTTTCCTTCTCTCACGTGCGTGCAAGAGAAATTAGATCAATAAATTAATTTGGATCATATTACATTATCACATAAAATCTATTATATATAATATGGTCCATCCTAGCAATGGACTAATACCAGATTTGATCTAGTTAGGCAGAAGTATGTAGGTTTTTTTACTGTTTTTATTTGGAGATTATGTATGGTTTAAGGAGATCCATGTGGGCACCAAGTTGACAAGAGGTAGAATATGATGGTTAGTTTTATGTGTAAACTAAGCCAGGCTATACTAGCCAGTTATTACTGGATCAAAGACCAATTTGGTGTGGCTGTAAAGATATTTCATAGATATGCTTAACATCTGCCATCAATTGGTTTTAAGCAAAGGACTTTATTTTCATAATGCAAGAGGGCCGTATCCAATCAGCAAAAAGGCCTTAGGGTTTACGTAAGAGTTCCCTGAGGAAGAAATTCAGCCTAGGGGAACTTTGTTGGCTCATTGGATTGAGCATCCAACTCTTGATTTCAGCTCAGGTTGTGGTCCCAGGGTCATGGGATGGGGCCCTGGTTCCTGCACTGGGTGTGGAGCCTGCTTGAGAGCTAGTTTCTCTCCCTCTCTCTCTCTCTCTCTCTCTCTCCCCCCCCCAGCCCTCCCCTGCTCTCATGTGTGCATGTAAGTGCTCTCTCGTTCTCTCTCAAAATACATAAATAAATATAAAAAAAGAAAAAAATTCAGCCACAAGACAGCAGCATTAGCTCAGGCTGGAGAGTTTCCAGCCCACTAGCCTACCCTCTACCCTCTGGATTTGAAATTTGTGACGCCCCACAATCACATAAGCAAATTTCTTGAAGTCTCATATATACATGTTACACCTATATACATATATGCAATGCACATATATACCATATACATAGTTATAAAAGATGCATACATGTCAATATTTATAAAACATCTTACTAGTTCTCTCTAGAACTCTTCATACATTCTTCATTCCTTGACCTAATTAATTTATTGCTATGCTTCTCTCTCATCTTAGAAATGTTGAATCTGAAGTGCATTTCTATATTCCCTGATTCCAGTTCTCAATCTGTACCCATCTTCAAATCATCAAAGATGCATTTGATTCTCTCAGCTCCACAGTTATGAAAAAAAAAAGTCACCAAAAGTGACTTCTAAGATTAATTAACGTACCTCTGGGTGGACATTAGAATCCATAATGTGAGTTTGTTGGTTTCTGACATCAACCACTTAACAAAGTCAGGTTGGTCCAGGGTTCACACTCTATCCATTCTCTTCTCCAATCTACACTCATTTCTCTCTTGGTCTTACCTAGTATCATGACTTGGAATAGCAGTGTAAGCTAACAACTCTCAAATACATGGGAGTGTCCACAAAAGTGAACAAACCTTTTTTGCAAATTTTAAAGAGAAAGGAAGAGGGTATTATTTGAGCTCATGTTAAAAACAATTGCCTAGGATATACAATCTTCACAAAGCAAAGAAGAGCGTGCTCTGGGGAAGGAACGCTTGGTGCAGTGCATATATATACACACATATATGCACATATAATGATTTGTAACTCTTATGTTAATTAACATTATGACCAAGGACATTCCAAAGAGTCAGACATTGCTTACGTTTTTGGTATATGCAAATACCTATGACTAATCTTATGGAAACCAGGGAGGTTTTTTTCTTTTTCTTATCTTTATGTTCGAAATGTTATATTCTGGCTCTTTTCCTTTTTCCTTTCTTTTTTAGGTTTATTTATTTTGAGAGAGAGTCAGAGAGAGAAAACACAAGTGGGCAAGGGCAGAGAGGGAGAGAGAATTTCCAAGCAGGCTCTGGGCTGTCAGATGGTTGTGGGGCTCAAATCCACAAACCAGGAGATCTTGACCTGAACTGAAAGCAAGAGTCAGATGCTTAACCAACTGAGCCACCCAGGCGCCCCGGTTATTCTTATTTTTACTTTTCAGTGAAGCAGATGTACAGCATGTGCTTGGGGAAGAAACAGACCCCATGCCAAGCCATTCTGACCTTGGCAAATGTTAAAGTATAATTTCCCTAGGAGCCCAAAAGCAATGCCCACAAACATGAAAAGTTGAAAATTTCCTTTATCAAAGCTGAACTCTTTTCCAATGTTCAGTCATTGAGCTGCCTATGTAACACATGCCTTGTGTTCTCATGGACGTTTCAAACTGACCCTGCTGGAATCTGGAGTCCTGAGTTTCCCTCTATGCCTCCTGTATCTGCGCCTCCCCACCTTGCAAAATTGCAAATCCATTTTTTGGTACTCTGGGCCAACTACATGACTCAGAGATTCATTCATCTTATGAAAAAGGCTCTGGGCCAAGTACGGCCTGGAGCGTTTGCAGCCTGTGAAAGGAGACTTCCAGTGTCCTCCGCGGGAAGTTTTGTGGGGTTTTCCTAAGGTTGTTTGGTTGTTTGGTTTCTTCCTTTTTTAGAGAGAGAGAGAGAGAGAGAGAAAGAGAGAGAGAGAGAACTTGAGCAGAGTGAGGAATGGGCAGAGAGTGAAAATCTTAAGCAGGCTCTGCGCTGTCAGCACAGTGTGAGATCATCACCTTGTTGTACGTTAGCAAAACTAAGTAAATAATTGAAAATTATTAACTTGCTGTTTTGGCTTCTGTAAATTGCTTTGCAAATGTATCTCTCTGTTCACTGTTCCGACTATGTGGTGACCGCTATGTGGCTCTCTGTTGGATTAATCAGAGGGTGCTAACCTCGCCTGTAAATTAGCCTGCTTTCTAAACAGACAACTTAGATCGTAAATTGCACTCCCACCGCCCTGTTTGAAGCTGACCAAACAAAGCATACGTGTGGGAAGTCATATATTCACTGTCTGAAAGAACCTGGAGTGCCTAACTATAATTGATCATTTCAAGACTCTCTTAAGACAAAGAACTGTAAAATTGATAGGGTCCCGCCAGAACTACTGTCTGTTTGTAAAAATGTGACTGGGTCCATATAAGCTCACTGCTACCTTTGTTCAGGGCCATTCTTTGCTCCTTAACACCAGGGAGATCAGGTTTGGCCCGGCAGTAAATAAAATCTTGCCTCGCTTCGATTTGGCGTTTGGTGGTCTTTCATTACCACCCTGTTACACACCGGAGCCTATTATCCAGAATCAGACGCTTAACCAACTGAGCTGATAAGGTGCCCCCTCCTTGGGAGGATATTTAAGCTACTTTTTGGTCTGTGCCTCTAGAAGAAGACCGGGGAAGGTGACACTGAAAAGGGGAAGCCACCAGGCGAGCTGAGGCAGAAGGTCAGTTCCTCGCCTTTGCATAGCCTCCACCCTGACAAATGTCCTGTCTTTGGAGCCTCAACTTTCCAGGCACAGAATGGAGGCTCTCCTGCCCCTTGGTCCTCAGAGTTGTGTCCACTTAAGGCAGATCGTTTGCTCGCTTGTTTGTGCTCCTTTCCCCTCGGAAGAAGACTTCTGTAAGTCCACTCTCCCCGGTTGGATTCAGAGGAGGGAAACCACACTACCCAGAAGGCATCTGAGGCCAAAGACGGCCAAGAACCGGGGCGCTTCCTGCGGCGCACGCACGTGGGCGGGACTTCCGGGTTTTTCACTGCCGCCGCCATTTGCCTCAGCGGTTCGTCCTGGGACGTTCTTGACCTGCTCTGCGGGCTGTACGGGCGCCGCTCATTAGGCATTTCGTGGGGAGCGAACAGGGAAGGAAGCGAGGCCTCCCCCTCGCGCTTCGCAGGGGCTGCGACTCCCTGTGGCGGGTGCGCCCTTGGTGGTAGCCCGGCCGCGGCCTCTCGTCCGCCCTCATCCCCGCGGTCGCCAAGGGCGGCGCCCCGAGTCGTGGTGCCTTTTGCGCCGAGGCCGCCCGGGCGCTCGCCTCTCCTCTCGCTCGACCCGGGGGCCCACAATGGCGGCGCCGCCGACCGGCCCGACCCAGGTCAGTGGAGATCGGCGTCGGAGTTGCGTCCGTGCGAGGGCGGAATCGGGCCCCCAGGGGGCCGGGAGCCCCACGTCCGCTGCACCTGTTGTGTCGTGGCGGGTGGGGCTGGCTTGCGGCTCAGTTGACCCCCAGATCGGTGAAGTGTTTGGTCTCTGACTCGCTCAGTAAGTTGTGGAGAGAACGAATGATGCTTCCGCCTGGGACTGCCGTCGGTCTTAGGGAAAACCCCGCCCCCACCAGGACCTGGGAGGGTCCACGCTGCCCCGCCTGCCCTCCTCTAACAGGTGACCTTGGGCGTCGGGCGGAGGGGGTCCCTTTCCAGGCGGACAGAAGTGCAGGGAGGCCTGGGAGGGCCAGTGAGCGTTGCCACGGTCCCAGCTGCTGAGCCGGGTCTGGGGGGGCGGGGGGCGGGACCCTGCTCCTCCTGCGCCACCACTGACTTTGTGGTCGGTCAGAGGCTGCTCTTCCCGCGGCCGAGTCTGTGTTCTCCGTAGCCGCGTATGCCCCCTGCCCCGACGTATCTTGGCCTCGGAGGAAGTTCTGTCAGAGCTCGGGAAGGAAAGAGAGGCTAATGGTTCAGGGTGGAATCTCCCCGGGAGTTGGGGAGTCCCAGGGGCGGGGAGGGGGCGCAGGGCCCTGCCAGTTACCCAAGGAGGTGCCCCACCCCTCCAGGCGCCGTTCCTGTTTAGGTCAGGGCTCAGGGCTCTGCTCCTCAGTCCATGTTGGCAAAACCTTTTCAGGGGTGATTGAAATGGATGTAACGACGACAAAAGTTGAGGCAGATGCTTCACAGTGTCATCACTTTGTAGTTCCTGACTATGAGGGAGCTCCCAGTTGTCTCTCTTCCTCGCTGTACTGGAGTAACCGGAGGGTAAAGGGTTGCCTCTGGTGGGTAAGATGCAGGACTTTGGGTGAATTGAGGGAACTGCTTTTACCGACTGTGGTTGGAGGCAATGAGATGTTCATCTCGGGGCTGTGGGAGAAACCGTGAGAATCCGCAGCGCGCTGAGCTGAGTCATTTCCGTGTAAGTCTCACGACTGTTATCGGTGAAGTGGGAACTGTTACTGGATTGATCCAGAAACCGAGGCTCAGAGAAATGAAGTGATGTCTTCAAGGTAACACAGCTGGCAGGTGCCGGGTGTCGAGAGTTTGGATTCCAGCCACAGGAGACTGACTTACGGACTGGGGACTTGTAGTCGCTTTACCCAGGACGTGCCCCTCAGCATGGGGCAGGCAGCCAGCAGGACCCGTGAGGCTCAGGTACTGCCCTTGTCACCGACACTGTTACTGTCATTATTCACTCATCCGTCTGACGTCCTAGAGCCCATGGTGTCTGCATCTCCCAGTCCACCCGTCACTTCCATCGTCTTGTGTGACCTTCCGGTGGCCTCCGTGGAGGAGGCGTCTCCCTGGCACTGCTGTGTGACCTCCACAGCATCGCGCGCTCCCCCTTGAGCCCAGCTCAGAGCTTGGCGCTCCGCAGGCTCTCGGCTATCCGAGCCTCGGTCACTCTGTACCTTTCTCAGGGACGTAGGGATGAGCCCGGATCCCATCGAGCACCCCAAGGCCAACGCTCCTACCTCTGTTTGACCTCCAGGTGTCTGTGACCTTCGACGATGTGGCCGTGACTTTCACCCAGGAGGAGTGGGGGCAGCTGGACCCGGCCCAGAGGACCCTGTACCAGGAGGTGATGCTGGAAAACTGTGGCCTTCTGGTGTCTCTGGGTAAGTCCTCCCCGCTCT
>NC_043715.1:57949571-57955191 GCF_006229205.1 Suricata suricatta
TGAGGAAGGCCTGCTTCCATGTTTCTCTGCTTGAGGTTAATCAGCAGGAGGCCTTTCGAGCTGAGGGAGAGGAGGGCTGTGAACCCAGAGCTCTGGCTGTGCGGGCGCCCAGCCATTTCCCCGCAGGCACACCTGCCTGGGCCTCGACTTGCTGTCGTGTCTGCCCAGTGAGTTCGTGGGCATTTTGGCCTCGTAAGGCCTTCCCTTCCGGGCAGGGTCCCCACCTCCTCGCCAGCTGTGTCCTGACACCAGGTCTCATGGAGGCCCCTGCCCCGTCCTGTCACTTTCTCTCATCATCCCGGTTCTGGCCTTTTAGGCCAGCGGTCTCAACCCAGGATGATGTCACCCCCCGGGACACTGGGCAGTGTTTGTAGACGTTTTGATTGTCACCACTGGGAGGGGGCTGGGACAGACACCTAGTGCATGGAGACCTGGAGCGCTGCCAGCCGTCCTCGGAATGCACAGGACAGCTTCCTCCCGGCCGTCCTGCAGAGCAGTGTCTGACCTAGATAATCGTGCCCATGTCACCCAGATAATTATGTCGGGGTGAGAAGCCGGATTTCAGGGAGTGTAGGAGCATCACCCGGAATCGAGAGGCGCCCTGACATCAGCACCGCGTTCTCCTCTTTCCTGCCTCCTGATTGTCTGATGGCAAATCTGGACCTAGTGGTGACATTTATTTATTTATTTATTTCATTGTAGTGTGTACTTGTTTGTCTTGAGAGGGAGAGAGTGTGCGCACACAAGCGAGGGAAGGGCAGAGAGAGACACGGAGAGAGAATCCCAAGCAGGCTCCTGCACTGTCAGCGCAGAGCCCAGAGGGGGCTCAACCCCCTGAATCACAAGGTCATGACCTGAGCTGAAAACGAGAGTCAGATGCTTGAGCCGACGAGCCCCCCCAGGCGCCCCTAGTGCTGAATCTTAGTACCCCCCCCCCCCCCCCCCCCCCCCCCCCCCCCCCGTTGTTGGTACTTTTCCATTTAAAACAGAAGGAGCCTTGAGCTCACAGCCCTGAGCAGGCAGCACGACTCACTGAGGCTTAACGTCATTTTGATGGCACCCCTGAGTTTTTGTGGTGACCTGCCACTAAGGGAAAACTTCGGGTTTCTCATTTACCGACGTGATGCAGGATTCTTTCTTCGACGAAAATAAGAAAAATTCAAAAATGGGTCATGTTCAGAAGCAGTTAATAATCCCAGATACCTGAGCACGGACTGAGCGGGACTCTCGGGCTTCGTGCTCCACTCTTGTCAATTGTCACAGCATTCCCTCCCCCACCATGAATTTGCACCTGCCAGGTGTGCATTTGTAGAGGTGACTTAGTGACAGATAACGTAGAGAGGTTAGTGCTGTCATGTGTTTTACATATTTCTGTGTGCATTTACATATGTATGTGCTCACCTGTGCCTGTCTGAACACACACGCTCACGTGTGTGCCGAAAAAATCTTCTTCCTCTACTCGGCAACGCTTCTGATAGCAGAATCTCGTTCCCGGCACCACGCGGTCCTGACACACACTGACGAGGTCACAGGCTTGGTGTTGTCGGGCAGCCCCTCCCCCGCATCCGCTTCGCAGGCCAGTCGCAAGTCCAGGTGGGCATCTGTCTGGATCAGCTGGCTGTCCATCAGGTAGGACCCGCCTCAGGTTTGGTAATTTGCTAGAGTGGCTCACAGCACTTAGGAAAGCACCTTACTTAATATTACCCCGTTATCATAAAGGATTAAATTCAGGAACAGCCAAAAGGAAGAGGCGCAGAGGACAAGGTGTGTAGGACCGACACTGAGCCCCCGTGCCCTCTAGGCTTGCCACCCTTCCTGCACTTTGATGTGTTCACCAACCTGGAAGCTCCCTGATCCACGTTAGCTAGCGCTTTTTATGAAAGCGTCATTCCGTAGGCATCATGGAGGAAGTCACCGGCCATTGGTGACTAAAAGTGACCTCAGGAACGTAGTAGAGTTCCTAACAGAAGAATGTAAGAAGGTGCCGTGTCTAATTTCGGTCTTAGGAGAGGCAGTCCGGACACGTGCTGGGGTGGAGGTTTTAGTGTTCGGGGGTCGTTGAGGTGTTGGTCTGGGAGGGCGTTGTCTACGTGTGGGACCGGGGTTTCCTTTGCGAGTGGAGGCCGCCTCCAGGTCATGAGGCCTCCGTGTTTGCCCTGTTCGGTTGAAACGGTGTCAGTGTGCGGTGTCAGTAGGCCAAGGGCCCTTGTGGGGCTAGCCGGAGACCGCTCGGGTGTGTCTGTCACACTGGGATTTGAAAAGGAGGTATTCGAAAGGATCATATGTCTTCTGCTTAAACCAGCTATTTGGGGCTTGTTTGGGCCGCGAAAGCTCTGGACTGTCTTCCCAGAGCCCAACGTGTTGTACCTGGGGAAGTGAGGTGTGTGTCCATCGCTGGTCCCGTCTGCAGCTCTGAAGGGAGCAGGGACTGCCTAGCGGTCCCTTGTATCGAGGCCCCGTGCGTGTGGAGGTCGTGGCTTCGACTTACTCTGGCGGTGTCTGAGACAGCGCGTTCTTTGAGTTCTTCCCCCGGAAGGACTCCATTTTTGGGCAGTGGCCCGACAGGTTATAATGAATGTGGAGATGACCATTTGTTGGTCAGGGCATCTGGTGCGAAGGTAACACCCTGAAGTTTGGCCAAGTAATGTTTCTTAGGTCCCATTTTTATTTCGAACATTCTGGCTAAGGGTTAGCAACCAGCAGCATGCCACCAAGCCCCGTCGGATGTGGTGGAAAGCAGTGTGTCTCTCATAGTCCCCGAGCTCCCGTAACTGTTGGCCCCATTACTCCCAGGGGCTTTCGGGGGGATCTGGGGGATGCGTGACCTCCAGCAGTGGGGCACGTGGCAGCGGACTGCGGCCAGGAGAGGCTGCCATCTCCCACGAGTGGGGGATGCCACGTGGCACAGACTGGATTCCGGCCTGTCTCAGGGGTCGTCGTGGGGGCACCGAGCTCGTGCTGTGGTTCCTGTGATCCGGGGCACAGTGGGCAGCCGGGCGTGGAGGTTACAGGCTCTGATCTGTGAGATGCTGTTTTCAGGAGGGCGTAGCATGTGGTCTGTCATTGTTTTAACGGTATAGGGCTCAGGGTTGGAACTGGGGACAGTTAGTCCCATCAGAAGCCCTCGGGGCCGTCACTGGTCATTCGGAGACTCCAGGACGCTTGAGAAGAAAGAGGTTGTCACAGCCTCTAGTGAGGGAGGCTTTGAGGGCACCCAGTGCAGTGTCTGTTAACAGTATTTTGAACAGATTTTGCAGTCTTTGTGGGAGAAAGACTCATTTAAGGTGCGCTCACCTGTACCTGTCAGCACCAGTGAGATTAAATAAAATGTGTAAATGAATATGGGAACCAGACCCCAATAATACTAAATAGTAGTTTTATCTAAAACTAACCCCCCAGGGGCTCCTGGGGGGCTCAGTCGATTGAGTGTCAGACTCTTGATTTCAGCTCAGGCCATGATCTCGCGGTTTGTGTGGGTTTGAGCCCCACGTTGGGCTCTGAGCCTGCTTGGGATTTTCTCCCTCTCTCCCTGCCCGTCCCCCACTCACCTGTGCTCGCATGGGTGTGTGCATTCGCTCGCTCGCTCTCTCTCAAAATAAACTATAATATAAAATAACCAGTCCCACAAAGGGACTAAAAGATTTCGGTTTATGTATCCGTAACGAGTGTGTCACGTGAACTTCCTCGGACAAGGTCGTCCTCGAGGTACCGTCACACGTGTGCTCCTGGAGGAAGGTGGGCACACTTCAGACCTCGTGTGCAGAGATGTGTGGGGTGGCAGAGCCCGGGAGAGGAGGCTTTCCCTTCTGGCAGAGGCAGGCTGGCAGAGAAGCGGTTCAAACAGGCACCGAGCAGAGCAGCGCAGGGTCAGCCAGATCTGTAAGCAAAATAATCAGCGGGGTGTTGAGGGGATGATGTCCTTGATTTCGGTTGGATGTTGGGTGTGTGGATCGTGTGAGTCAGCTCTGGCTGCCAGATTGTGGCTTCAGCCACAGCTTTCTTCAGTTGGTACACAAGTTTTAGAGCACCCGCCTCCCACTCCATTCCCTGGGCTTTAGCCGCCTGAAGCCCCGTATTGAATGTGTCTCGTGCTGGTAGGAGGAGGAGCGGGGAGGGCTGGGGGCCTCTGGGCAGCAGCCTCCCTGGGATGGCTCTGGTCCCCCGCGTAATTGTTTGTTGTCACCGCTCTGTCCCTAATCGGTGTCCTTTTCTTTGGGTGTTTACCTGACCAGCTCCCGGCAGTCCCAGGTGGCCCCTGCTGAGTGGCGGCCTCCTCTCTAGGGTGCCCAGACAGCCGCAGAGGGGCCGGGGCTTCTGTCTGGGGCCACGTGGTAGGGGCATCCGCTTCCTCATTGTGTCAGTGTGATTTTAAGGAGACTCCGGCATGGTGCTGGGCAGCCGCGGGCAGGGTGGCTGGACGCGTTGACGAGGGGCTGTGCGACCTGGAATAAGGAGAGATGTGTCCTGAGGTGCCCTAGCAGGAACACGATACCCCATGCATTTCTTTTTCTCCCTTATACATTGAACCACGGGTCTCCAAGAATGGGGTGCCCATCCCCGCTGGGTTGGGGGACAGACTACAACAGTAGGGCTGGCAACGATGGCCGGATTTGCCCTTGAAGCAGTGGAAACCTCTTGTGCCACATCATCGAGGAGGACACCCCGCGCCGCGTGACCAGTGGATCCCTTAGCTGACACAGGGGACCAGTGCTGGGGCTCTGTGATGATGGGCCTTGGAAAGGGCGAGCCTGTGCGATTGATCAGGTGCCCCAGCTGAGCAGCCCAGCACCGACGTAGCGTTGCTGGCTCCCTGGCATACCCGCCTCGGCAGTCTGGGCAGGGGCTGGGGGTGGGGAGGGTCCTTGGCCCTGCACAACAGCCACTTACCCTAGGTGCCCCTGTGGGCACCCACCCAGAGAGGTGTTGGTGGGAAGGCAGACAGATGGGATGGGTTTTTTCAGATAAAGCAGTGACTAGGGAATCAGCCCTTGCAGACCTGGGTTATCACGCCTGTAAGCTGCAGGATCTAAAAGAAGACTCAGATCTGTAAAGACACATGCTTTGTTTTGAGTGGAGAGAGTCAACATTTTAAATACGTCAGTTCTTTAAATTCTCCCATAAACTTATTTCCCCTTTGAACGTAATGTATTTGAATTGCTTGCTGTAGTCCCTGTAAATACTGTTTTTCATTTACTATTAGGAATAGAGATTCCACAAGAACGGGGCAGGTCACCAAAGCCTCGCTTCAGCAGAGTCCTGTCAGGAGGTGACCGGGGACAGAGACTGGAAGAGTTAGACTTAGCTGAGCCGGCTAGAGGCACAGGTGGGAAGAGAACAGCCTGCCAGGCAGAGGGGCCAGCGCGTGCAAAGGCCCCGGGGTCGCAGGGAGTGTGACTCCTGAGAGCTGCAGGGAGGTCCTACTCCCCTTCCGGTGGCTCAGTCACTGGGGGCCCCGAGCCGGGCCCGCGGCAGACGGGAGCGAGGCGGCACAGTGACAACTGCTGCTCTCCGGCTGTGGCTCCGTGTGTGCCCACGCAACCTTCTGTGAGTGGCGGCTCTGCCCTTGGCTCCTCTGCAGTCCCGTGTCTGTGAGATGACACCGCAGCTCGCCCTTCACCCT
>NC_043715.1:57955291-57959704 GCF_006229205.1 Suricata suricatta
CAGATCCGGTGCAGCTTCCGTCCCCCCGCGTCTCCTCTTGGTCACTTGCACCCCTCTGTCAGACCTGCCCCCGCACTCAGTGCTCACGCTCTCATCTTCCCTCTGGGGGCTGCCGGCCTCCCCACTGCTCTCTACGAGTGTGTGGTGCCCCTAGTCCCGGCTCCGGGTCCTGGCTGAGCCTCCGCAGGTGCTCAGACTCTGTTCCAGACGGTCAGCACTTCCCCAGCCACCGACGTGTCCGCAGCGAGTGACCGCGGCATGTCTGCAGGTCCTGACGTGGAAAGTGAAGTGCGCCTCCTTCCCCCACCCCCCACCGCCCTCATACCCTGGCCCCCACCCCCACCCCCACCAGCGTGAGCCTCGACCCTTCCCCACTCACATGGACTCTCGTGTCTCGTGTCTAGTGGATGGGGTCTTGCCCTTGACCCGGGCCACTTCCTGAACCTGAGTCTAGAGCACCTTCCCAGGGAAATTTTTTCCTCCTCCGTTTTCTGTTTGTCGCATAATGTAACTTCATCCTTTCTCTGCTCAACGCAAAATATGCTCAAGGGGCACCTGGGTGGCTCAGTCGGTTAAACATCTGTCTTTGGCTCAGGTCAAGTTCTCGTAGTTTGTGAGTTCCAGCCCTGCACCGGGCTCTGTGCTGACAGCTCAGAGCCTAGAGCCTGCTTTGGATTCTGTGTCTCCCTCTCTTCTCTGCCCCTCCCCTGCTCACACTTATGCTCTCTCGCTCGCTTTCTCTCAAAAATAAACATTTTATACGTGTGTGTGTGTGTGTGTGTGTGTGTGTGTGTGTGTGTGTGTATGCATGCTCAGCTCAGGTTCCTTACGGTTGAAGAAGGTCAGCAAAGTTCCCTGCTCAGCTGGCATCCATCCGCTCTCCGCGGGGTCACGTGTTCACCTCTCACTGACGCATGCGCTGCCCAGAGCCGTCCGTGGTGGCCATCTTGCACACGGTTACGCCTCGTTGATGTTTCTTGGAGTGAGGTTGATGGACTGCGGGCTATGCAGCCTTTCAAGTTTTTACTGGATAATTGCCACTGTGTTCTTTTTCTTATTAAAACAATTTTTAATGTTTATATATTACTTTGAGAGAGAAACATTTGACCTTGAAGCTTTCGATCCGAGGTAGAACTGGAGTGTGTTGTGAGATAGGAGTCCAGTTTTACATTCCGGTGTGACTCCAGTCTTCCAGGCTCCATTTGCTGTGTTTCCTCTCCTTCTGTGCCCGAGCCACTCTGCCCCCTCTGCCAGAGCTCCCTGCGTGTGTTTCCCGAACTCTTACTCTTTTTCTGTTGCTCGTTTGTCTCCTCTTCGTGCCAGTACCGCGGTGTGTGAGAGTCCGTGATTCCGTGACAGCACTGTCCTCGGAGATTGGAGGTGTCCTTCCCTTTATTTTTGCCTGTTTAACCCTTCATACAAGACCTTTCATCAGACTGTGAAGCTCCTTGATGCCCCAGGTGGCATTTTATAGGGAATTCTGTTGAAATTGTTTTTACTCATTTGGGTAGAATTGTCAGTTTTATATTATTTTTATTCCCCCCAGTTCTGTTGAGTAGTAAGGGGCCTGCATCACATATGGGTTTCCCCACCATGCAAAAATAGAGCATTTCTGTGGAACTTTTCATTAGAAGAAATTACCATTTATTTATATGGAAATTTTTTTTTTTACTATTTTCATACTCTTAAAAATAATCTCTCAGGGTTTTCTGGTACCTTAGGACACATCTCGCCGACGAATGCCAAAAGTAAGTTGAGAGAAGCAGAGACTGTCACGGCCACAGTTCAGAGCTGTGGCGGCTCCAGGTTGGGAACTGTTTTGGTGAAGGCGCTCGGCGGACTCACCCCTGCTGTCCTGTGCCCGCGCCTCTGTGACAGACCGCTCGCTGCAGCCCAGACGCCCAACACGAGTGTGCTTTACAGCGATTTTTCGTAAAAGTGAAAATCTTTGTATTTCTTTCAGTTAGTGGAAACAGGTCCTGATGTTGGTTTCAGTAAAGGACCGAGGAAATTAAAACAGGAAAAAAGTTTCTTCTGTTGCCGTTTACTCTCTCACCTCTGCTGTGTCGCGGCAGCAGCGGGAGCCAGGGCCCTCGCGGGGCAGGGCATGTTCCTGGCACTTACCTTGAAGTTTGTCCCTCTCGACCCACTGTCCTCCTGCTCCCCTGACCCCACGTTGAACTCGTCCTGGATCCAGCTCTTCCTTCATGTCTGCGAGTGAAGTATTAGGATTTTCTCCTTTAGATGCACGTGTATTTTGCTGGTCTCTTCCCCAGATTGTTCCTCAGGGAAACCAGACTCGGTACACGCCCTGTCCTGGGAGTCCTCCCTGTCCCTGGATTCTCGCCATCTTCGAGCTCTTGGTCCCCTTGTACATTCTGTCTCCTGAGGCTACTGTACCCTCGGTACTTCCTCCCTGGGGCGACTCCTGTGCTGCCATCGGGGCTCCCATGATGGGCACTTCCTATTGGGAAACTCTCGTGATCTCTTTCTGAACACAGTTAGCCAAACTCAAGGCTAAGAACACAGAGCTCCCGAGAATGCCAAGACAGCCCAGGTCATCCGAAACCACTGGAAGTGCAGAGATCTCCCACGGCTACCCTTAGGTTCGACAAATTGCTAGAAAGACTTGAAAAACTAACGTAATCTGTTACTACTCTGCCCTCAGGTTTGTTACAGATTAAGGATACAGCCTAGAAGCAGGGCCAGAGGCGTTGCAAACGTGAAACTTCCATGTCTTCAGTGACGTGTTCCCTCCTGGCCTCCGTGTGTGATAATAACACGCACAGATATGGCCAACCTGGGAGATTGGCCAGAGCTTCACTGCTCTGATTTTTATTGAGCCTTCATTATATAAGCACAGTTGATTGAGTCATTGTCCGTGGGACTCAGTCTCTAGCTCTTTTTCCCTTTCCGGAGGTCCAGTCGATATCTCGTGGCTCAGAGTCCCAAGTTTCTAATTACACGGTTGGTTTTTCTAACGTGGCTGGGTCTTGCTTGAGTCATCTCTTTAGTATAAACCACAGGCCCGTAATGACTTACCTGTTGTCCTAAAAGGGGTACGTTCCCAGGCGCCCACGTGGGATGTCCATGCGCAGAGGAACCCTGCAGCACACAGCATCATAATTAGCCTGTGCAACCACATCCAGGGTGGGATCGTGGTGGTATTCCCCTCCAGACCTCCTGTCTCCACATCTGGGTTCTCTTCCTGGGTCCCCCTTTCAAGATGTCAGTGGTCCAAGGTCCAGGGGAAAAAAATCCTGAGATTCAGAGGTAGTAAAACGTAACAGAGATAGGCACTGTTTTCATCTTTGTTTCTTTCACCGAAATGCTAGTTTTGTTTTTCCCGTGTCGTCGTCACTCACAGGACTTTTTCTGTATTGGGTTTCTTTCAGGTGACAAGGACAAACCCAAGACCACAGACCCCACGGCTTGTGAGCCAGCCCTGCCTGGGGGGGCCTCATTCCAGGAACTAAGACAGGGTGACGCAGGGAGCTGCCAGCGGGGCCACACCGAGGGTCAGGGTGGACGCTTGAGACCAGGGTTTGAACCCCAGAGGGAGAAGCTCCCTGAGCAAACGAGCGCTGGACGTGCCGGTGTAGGGGCAGCCGCTGGTGCGCGCTCGCGGCTGGCGCAGGGCCCGGTCCCTCCAGGCGGTGCCGTCCGTGGCCGCGACTCCTGTGGGTCGGATAAAGGTCTCATGGTTCAAGAAGAGGAAAATGCCTTCAAGTGCAGTGAATGCGGGAAGACTTTTAATAAGAAGCACCTTCTTGCTGGACATGGAAAGATTCACTCTGGAGTGAAGCCCTACGAATGCACCGAGTGTGGGAAAACCTTCATCAAGAGCACACACCTCCTCCAGCACCACATGATCCACACGGGCGAGAGGCCGTACGAGTGCCTGGAGTGCGGGAAGGCCTTCAACCGCAGGTCCTACCTCACGCAGCACCAGCGGATCCACAGCGGGGAGAAGCCGTATCAGTGCAGCGAGTGTGGGAAGGCCTTCACCCACCGCTCCAATTTTGTCCTGCACAGGAGGAGACACACCGGGGAGAAACCCTTTGTGTGCAAAGAGTGTGGGCAGGTCTTTCGACACCGGCCGGGTTTCCTTCGACATCACGTCGTCCACACCGGCGAGAGTCCCTACGAGTGCTTCGAGTGTGGCAAGGCCTTCAAGCACAGGTCCTACCTCATGTGGCACCAGCAGGCCCACACCGGGGAGAAGCCGTACGAGTGCAGCGAGTGTGGCAAGGCCTTCTGTGAGAGCGCGGCCCTCATTCACCACTACGTCATCCACACGGGCGAGAAGCCCTTCGAGTGCCTGGAGTGCGGGAAGGCCTTCCACCACAGGTCCTACCTCAGGAGGCACCAGAGGATCCACAGCGGGGAGAAGCCCTTCGTGTGCGCCGAGTG
>NC_043715.1:57959804-57980910 GCF_006229205.1 Suricata suricatta
TACGAGTGCTCCGAGTGCGGGAAGGCCTTCAACCGCCGCTCGGGGCTCACGAGGCACCGGCGGGTTCACAGCGGGGAGAAGCCCTACGCGTGCGTGGAGTGCGGGAAGGCCTTCTGCTGGAGCACGAACCTCATCCGGCACGCCGTCATCCACACCGGGGAGAGGCCGTACAAGTGCGGCGAGTGCGGGAAGGCCTTCAGCCGCGGCTCCTCCCTGGCCCAGCATCAGAGGCTTCATACCGGGAGACGCGCCGCCGAAGCGGGGAGGCCCTTCTCGGGCGGGCCGTCCTCCGCCACCCTGCGAGAACTCCTTCTGGGGAGAGACTTGGTGGGCGCAGCCCCTGAGCCAAACCTTGTGCCGGAGAGCACACGTCCCGTGGCACCTGACGCAGCACAGCGAAGAGCGGCCCCGCGGGGGCCTGCGCCGGGAGAGCCGCTCCGGCCCGGGCCGCCAGGAGCCGGGCGGGGCCTGCAGCCACAGTTTTCTTCTTCGCCCTCGCTGCCGCGTTAGCTCAGGAATTTGTATAAAATGGTGGAGACTCGAAAGGGCAGATGAAATGAAAGTTTTGGGAGACTTCTCTGTCAAGCTTTGTCAAGCACTTTGTCAGGGGATTCCTTAGTTTACTCGGGGCGGGGGCTGTGGGCCTGGACCCTGTGTGTGTCTTGTGTATACGTCATGACTACGTGCCGGGACACTTAGACGGTCGAGGGCAGCCGTTAACAGTGGCAGGTAGACACACAAGAATGGGCACATTTTGTTGCGACAGTTAAGGCTTTAAGACTTACGGTTTAGGAGACAAACTTCTTTGGTTTTAAACACCAGACGTTTTCTTCATCCCGTCTAGCCGTTTCTGTAGCTGTACAGTAAACGTCGAGTGGGTCAGAGTGATTGCTCTCTCCATTACCTACATGGATTGAGCTCGCCTGGGTCCTTTGACTTTTCATATAAATCTTAGGATGCAAAAGATCGTGTCCGCATTTTTGTAGGAATTGGTTCAGGTCTATAGATCTGTTTGTTGGGAAGCAGCACCTCGAGCATCGTACGTGCTGTGACACTTCAGTTATTTAATTCTTGATATTTCCTGACTGTTTTCATGATTTTCAATACAGCCTCTTTATCTTTGTTAAACAGATTTGTAACTAGGTGCTTTGTTTTTTGTTTTTTTTGGAGTGATTGTAAATGGCATTGATTTTTACACTTTGATTTTCCATATGCTCTTTAGTAGTCTGCAGAATGATCATTGGTTTGGAGATGATATTTTGGTATCCTGTAACCTTGCTAGACTCACATTATTTCTATCCGTTTCTATGCATAGAATCTTTAGAATTTTCTGCAAAGATAGGTCAGCTGCACATAGAGTTTTACTTCTTCCCTCCCATCTGCATATCTGTGACTTTATTTTCTTATGCACTAGGTGTACTTCCAAGGTGATAATCAGGTAGGAGTAGTAAGAAAGGATGCCCTTGACAAATTTCTCAGATGAGGTGGGAAATGTTCAATTTTTCATCAAATGTGATGTTAAAGTTCTTTTTGGACTTTTCTTATCAAGTTTAGAAAATTTCCATCTATTACTAATTTGCTGAGATTTTTTAAATTATGAATTAAGAGTTGGACTTTGCCAAATGCTTTGCCTCCATCAGTTGATGTGATTGTCTGATTTTTTTTTCCTATAGCTTATTGATAAGATGTATTACATTGATTAGTTTTGAATATTGAACCAGTCTTGCATCCTTGGAATAAATCCCACTTGGTTGTGGGGTATAATTTTTTTCCATATCATACATTAAAACATTCCATTTAACTATATTTTGTGGAGGAAATTTTCCTCTAATTTTTTGAATTCAGAATAATTTTTATATTGGATACATTGGATAGTTTTAAGTTTGCCATTTTCAAGGACTTGTTCCATTTTAGCTAAATTTTCTAGTTTGTAGACTTGTTTGAAATACTTCCTTATTGCCATTTTAATGGTAGCGGGATCTATACTTCTGTCTCATTTTAGTCCTGATTTTGGAAATAGGCCTGCTCTCTCTTTGTCATTGTCCATTTTCTCAGGCATTTGTCAGTTTTATTGATGATTTTGAAGAACCAGCACTTTATTTCATTTCTTTCTCTCTACTGTAGTTTATATAATTTCACTAATTTCTGTTCTGATCTTTATTATATATTTTCTTCTACTTGCTTTGGTTGTATTTTGCTCTTCATTTCTTTTCCGTTTTAAACATTTACTGCTGTAAACTTCCCTTACGGCGTTGTGACAGCTTCCTCCCACAAGTGTTGTTTTCTTAAGTTTATCTGTTTTGTGTGAGAGAGAGAGAATACACACATGCGTGCCCAAGGGAGGGGCAGAGAGATGGAGGGAGAGAGAGAATTCCAATTCTGCCCTCAGGGCAGGGCCCAGTGCCGGGCTTGAACTCACCAATCATGAGATTATGACCCCCACCCCCTGCAACATATTTAATTAGTTTATTCAGCTCTTTAGAGACTTTACTGGGTTCATGGATTGTTGTTTAGTTTTCTAGTGTTTAGAGTATTTTCTGTATCTTTTGTTATCAGATTTCTAGTTTATTTCATATTTGGCCTGTTTAAATTTCAAGTGTTTATGACCCAGTGTGTCTTCTTGAATGTTCTAAAAGGCCGCTTAAAAAGAATGTGTTCTGCTGTCATTGGAGTTTCTGTAAATGTCTGCACGATCCTCTTCGTTGATAGTAGTATTCACATTTTCTGTATCCTCCCTGACCTGTTCAGTATTTCTGTCAGTTCCACAGAGAGGATGATGACGTCCTGAAGCGTAACTGTCGGTTCATCTTTAAATTCTATTATTTTCTGCTTCAGGTATTTTAAGCTCTGTTGTTTGGTGCGTTCACATTTACTACTGATATGTTATCTTGGTGTATTGACCCTTTCATTATTTAATGTTGCTTTTTGTCCCTGTTCATTCTCTTGCCTTTGAAGCATACTTGAGTGATAATATAGTCCCTACTGCATGTTTTTAAATGTTTATTTCTAAGAGAGAGCGGGAGAGGGGCAGAGAGGGAGACAGAGTGTCCCAAGCTGGCTCTGGGCTTCCAACAAAGGGCTCGAACCCACAAACCTGTGAGATCCTGACCTGAGCCGCGTCAGACACCTAACCAGCTGAGCCCCCCAGGCGTTCTTCCCTATTGCATGTTTGATTAATGTTTGCATGGTTTCTAATTTTCCATAATTTTATTTTCAGCCTTATCTGTGTCACTACGTTTGAAAGAAGTTTCTTATAGCAGCATATGGTTGGGTCATGTTTTATTTTTTAATCTCTTCTACATTCTTTTAATTGGTAGAGTCACATCACTTAAATTGAAATAATTATTAGTGTGTTAGGGCTTAAAGTCACCATTTTTTAAATTTGTTTTTTTGTTTGTGTTCCCTTTACGTTGTTTGTCTTGTTTTCCAGATGTTTTTGTTATTTTCCTTTTCTGTTTTGTGTCATTTGTTGTTTTTTTGCATTCCTGTGGGTTACTCCAACAGCTTTTAGAATTCCATTTGATATGCCTATGATGTTTTGAGTACAAGTTCTTAGTTTTTGTACTGTAGGCGTCGTATATGCATAACTTATCACAGTTTAATATTTTCAGCATTTTCAGCACTTTGATATATAGAAACCTTAATTCCATTAGGTTCCTTTGCATTTTACATTTTAAACCTAATTATTCTATGTATTTACCTTTGTACATCAAGCACCATGTTGGATGTTGTAGTTTGTGCCTCAACTGTCAAAACATTTTTTAACAAAACTCATGAAAAGCATCGTCTATTTATCTCTAGTTTTACTCATTCCGTTTCCATTATTCTTTCTCCCTTCTTGAAGTCCCAGACCTGATGTTAACATTTCCCTTCTGTTTGGCAAATTTCCTGTAGTCTTTCTTCTGGGGGAGGTCTGCTCTTGACAAATGATTTTGATTTCCTTCACCTAAAAATATTTCTGTGTCCCCTTCAACCTGAAGGATGTTCTCATGGGATAAACGGTGGGGTTTACCGTTCTTTAGTACAAGAAAAATCTGTTACCTCTTTGTGTCCTCCATGGTTTCAGATGGGAAACCTACTTCCGGCTGTTGCGCCCCTTGTTCCCGTCTGTAGCGCGTCCTTTCTGTGAGGGGCTTTCAGAGCGATTCTGTCTGTAGTATTTGTAAGTGTGATTACGATGTGTCCTGGCATAGAGTTTTTGGAGTTTTCCTGTTTGGTGTTTAACTTTTGAAAGCCGAAGGCGTGTGTCCTTTGCCAAATCTGGGGAACTCTCAGCAGTTGTGTCCTCATGTAGTTTTTCAGCCCCGCTCTTTCTCCTGTCTTTCAGGGGCTCGAATTAAATACGTTTTCAAATTTTTTTGTTTATCTAGTCTGTTTTCTCCCTGTTACTCAGCTTTATCAATTTCCAATGGATCTTTCCTTGAGCTCACTGAATCTTTGGTCTCTCATCTCCTATTGAGCTTACTCAGTGAGTAATTGTTTTTGCTTTTGTGGTATTTGTTTTTGTTTTGTTTTGTTTTCCAGTTTAATTTCTACTGATTTCTTTTTTTATATTTCCTAATTCCTTGCCTAGTTCCTAATACCAAAGAAGGACTCTTAGAAATAAAACAGGCAAAACTATGTAGTCCACAGTCCTGGTTCTCTGGTGGTCTATCTTGATACTGGAATAGAAATCCTAAAGTATCTAGAGAAATGGAACTCCTGTCATCCACAAACATTTCTTAAAACTGAAGGTCTGCAGCTTGCTTAGGGCTGTAGTCTCCAGGGAAGGTTCATGTGTACACCCCAGTTCTGTAAGCCTTGTTGAAACCCCAGAGGGGAAGGGGGCCCTCCTCTCCAAGGGTCACTCTTCCTCTTTGTGGTTGGACGCATAACCCCAGCTCCCCAGCTGCAGGACCTGGTGCATCTAAGCCCTCACCACGTGGTCTTGAGCTTCCCCTCTGAATCCCCTTCTAGCCTCATAATCAGCCCGGTGTTCAGGTCTCTGGTCTCACCCCCTGGCCCTTCCTGCGCCACGTGCCCCGTGAGCTCCGCCCTTCCTTCTCTCTGCCAGACACACCCTGTGTCACTGTTCCGTCTGCCGTCTGGCCTCACCCCCACAGCCTCCTCCACTCCGCTGAGCACCTAGCTGACCACTTAAGCCGTGGCCATTGTCACCTGACGGAAGCCAGTCTCACAGAGTTCCCTCTCGTCCTCCCACGCTTCCCCTCCCCACCCTTGAACACACCGCCTGTCACTGGGCCTTCTGCTGCTGCCCACCTCTGACTCGAAGGTACTTTCCTGGTTCCCGTGACCTCCTGCCCTTCTCCTTCAGAGGCTCTGCGTCTTCTATTAAACAGTCGTGCTTCTCTGAATCCATGTGTCGCCATTGCTTTCTCACGTGTGAGGTGGCCCCTGGGTGAGTTAATCCCCCCCAACCCCAAGGCATTTTACTCAGTGATCTACAGAGTCCCCCCAAATCCTTGTCTCCAGGTTGAGTGTTTCTGGTCATCGTTCCACACCTTGTCAGGATTCATATGGACTGAGCCTGTGTGCGCGTGTTGTGGACGGACCGTCACCACGAGGACGCACCCATAATGATCCCGACGGCAAGCAAACGTGTATTCCTGTTACACGCCGCAACTCTTAGCCTTTGCAACAGGCCTGTGGCAGGCGATGTCATCCCCATTTTACAGATCAGAAAACTGAGGGGCAGAAAGGCTAAAACATCCGCCCAAGGTTTCACAGTTGACTAGGAAGTGCGGGATTGGGGACGGGAGGCCGGGTGGGCAGGCTGCCCAACCCAGGCGCCCAGTGCCCCCCGTGGGGCCGGTCCGTGCGCCCCGCGGAACAGCGGACCGTTTTCCCTGGTCGGCAGCTTGCGCTCCCGTGTGACAGTACCCGAGACAAACCCGAGTCGCTGCCGGGCGGCCGCGCGGGAAGTGGGGACGGGGTTTGAGGCGGCCACGGCCGGCGTCTGGGCCGGGCCGCTGCGGGGGAGGCGCCCCGGGTCTCAGGGAGGGTCACCGCCTCTGCCTTCTTGCCCACGGCAGACGCTTTGCAGCCGTTTCGCTCACTTCGCTTTGTTCTCCTCCTCCCAGATACTCGGTGTGTGTGTGTCTTCTAGCTTGGGTCCCTCACAGAGTGTCCACATAAAACTTGATGCAGGTGACACAGTGTATGACCTGCTGCCCTTGAGGAGAACCTGCAGAGGCCTGGATGGCCAGACGGGTAAGGCTTTACAGATGGCAGTGAATGGTATCAGGAGTCATGAGGACCACCCTGTTTCAGTGTTTTGCTGTCAAGACTCACAGGACTCCACATTTGGTCATACTCAGGAGCAGGCTGTCATTGATCGCAGCAGACTCGGCCACGGAGAGAGGCCCCAGGAGCAGAGACCAGCTTCAAGAGCCCTGTCTCCGGGAGGTCACACAGGCATCCTCTTCTTTGTTTCTTTTTTTTGTTTTTTTTTAGGACATCCCTAATTTAAGCTCCATTAAGGAGTTAAGACCATGATTTTAAAAGTCTACTAGCGGGCGCCCGGGTGGCTCAGTTGGTTGGGCGTCTGACCCTTGATTTCAGTTCAGGTCATGATTCCACAGTTCCTGAATGAATTTAAGTCCCGCACTGGGCTCTGCTGACAGCATAGAGACTGATTGGGATCCTCTCTCTCCCTCTTTCCCACCCCAGCTGCTCACTCGCTCTCTCAAAATAAGCAAATAAATCCCTTTAAAAAATTAGAATTTTATTAGAAATTAGAAGTTCATTAAAGACTCTTGGTCTTTTGGAGAGAGTATGTGTGAAAGCACATACCAAGTTTTAGGTTTCCAGAAGGATAGCCAGTTCAGTGTAAGTGACATTGTTTACACGAGAAACTTGGGCAAACTGAGCTGCTCGTTCCCAGGAGTGCTGGAAACCTGCTCTTATCTGAAGGGCAAAGTGAGCGAGCTCCAAGGCTGGTTCCCAGGCCTGCTGTGTTACTTCCGTGTAGCTCTGAAAGGGCACTGAGATGCTGGTTAAGTCTCTGTGCATAAAGCCAATGGCTACTATGAATACGAGTCACAACCTCGATGACTCTGTAAGTAGAACCACCGTAACCAGGAAGAAAAAAGGTCACAGTAGAGCTTAGAAACTAGCCAGGATTTGGGCAGCTGAGTGGCTCGGTCGGTTAAGCAGTCGACTTCAGCTCAGGTCATGGTCTCACGGTCTGTGGGTTCAAGCCCCGTGTCAGGCTCTGCGCTGACAGCTCAGCGTCCGGAGCTGCTTCCGATTCGGTGTCTCCCTGTCTCTGCCCCTCCTCTGCTTGAGCTTTGTCTCTCAAAAATGAATACACGTTAAAAACATAAAAGGAAGAAACTAGCCATGATTTGATTTAATGATGACAAGGTTCAGGGAGAGCTGATGAGAAAGGACTTTGTTTCTTCCAGACACTGATGTGTGTGTGTGTGTATTTCTGTGTGTGTGTGTGTGTGCATGTGTGTGTCTACACGTACACATGACTTAGGACTCTTCCCGTACATGCATACATGCCTAATCGAGGTAGTGTGTTACATACACGTGTGTACGTGTAGACGGCCTCCAGCCGTCTGACTTGCAAATGTGCCCCACGCTTACCTGAGTCTGTGAGACGGAACCACAGTGGCGTGGTTCCACGGCACACTTCAGTTTTTCATCTCTTTGTTCCTCCTGTTCATACTCAGCCTCTGGCTTCAACAAACAGAAAACTAAGCAAGCTCATCATCCAGGGTACTTGAAATTAGTGGGTTGCAGGCTTCATCAAGGCGCTGGACCTGTCCGTGTGACAGTTGGTCACAACTGGTCGCTCCGTTGGTTAAGCATCCCACTTCCGCTCAGGTTATGATCTCATGGTTCATGAATTTGAAAGCCCCACATTGGGCTCTGTGCCGACCGCTTAGAGCCTGGTTCAGATTCTGTTTCCTTCTCTCTCTGACTCCCCCGCCAAATAAAACAAAAATCTGGTTACCATTTAAAAGAACGGGGTATGGGTTGATTAATTTTCTACGTTCTGGCATTTGGAATCTTGCTGACTGGGGAGAGTCCGCCCCTCCCAGGACCAGCCAGTTACTAGAGACCGCTAACAACTTCCCCAGGACCTCACCTTTCACATGCAAACTACCCACGCCTCTGGCTCCGAGAAACTCCAGGGCCAGGTACCAGACCGAGAGGACACTTACGCCCCAAAGCCCTACCACAGTATTCAAACCAGTCAGTCCTAAGCTGTTTACCTGTCCGGCCTTGCCTTTCCTGTAGAAAACCCAACAAGCGTGCTGGGCCATGGTGTCTCCATCGCTGCTGCCTCCCCCAACCCAACCTGGTGCTCCCCACAGTCCTCCGTAGGATGGCTGGTAGAATCAGCGGTTACACAGGAGCGGGAAGCAAGGGTGCGATAAGTAGGCTGCACATTAGAAGCGTGGGGTCGCGACATCCTGACCGCCTGCCAACACCCCAGGGCTGCCAGACAGACCGGGAGCCCCGGGTGCACGGCACACATTCTTCCACCTGCTCACCAGGTAGCACCCATGGTCATAATGCGTTTGCACTGCAGTTGTGCCCCCTCCCCCATGGGGAAGGCTGCCGAGATAGTTCAGGTAGGAACACCAGGGTCAAAGACCCCTTCCTGACCAGTGGGGAGTCCCTCCGAATTATTGAAAGTAGTTTCTACGAGAGACCACTTCGCCCATGACCCAAGACCCCACTTACATGGAGAGAGAAGACCCCTGTAGCCTCAGGACAGCGCCTTGCTCTCCCACCTTAAGAATGTACTGTCTTGGGGCGCCTGGGGGGCTCAGTTGGTTAAGCGTCCCACTTGGGTCCAGGTCATGATCTCATGGTTTGTGGGTTCGAGCCCTGCATTGGGCTCTGTGCCAACAGCTCGGAGCCTGGAGCCTGCTTCGGAATCTGTGTCCCATTCTTTCTCTGTCCCTCCCTGACCTGTGCTCTGTCTCTCAAAAATAAATTAATGTAAAGAAAAAAAAAAAGAACGTACTGTCCTGGGGCACCTGGGTGGCTCAGTCAGTTAAGCATCCGACTTCGGCTCAGGTCATGATCTCACGGTTCATGAATTTGAGCCCCACGTCGGGCTCTGTGCTGACAGCTCAGAGCCTGGAGCCTGCTTCAGATTCTGTTATCTCCCTCTCTCTCTACCTGTCCCCCACTCACGCTCTCTGTCTCTCAAAAATGAATAAAGGTTAAAAAAACAAAAGTGCTGTCCTTAATAAACACCTTTGTAGTTTGCTACCTTCCTCTGGCCAGCTTTATCCGAGAGTGGGTCCTCACGTAAGCCTTCCGTGGGGAATCTGAGAACCGAGACCTCCATCCACACCACGCAGGGTCTCCCATGGGTTACATGGCCTAACCCCCACTTGCCAGGGATATGAGCATAAACTTCGTCCTTCGTGACCGTCCCTTCCAGATCTGCTGCCTTACCGTGCCTGAGGAAACAAATCCCAGGTACATTTTAGAAGACATTCTGGAACAAGTTACAGCCTCCTTGCAAAGGCTGACAGCGTTCTACACAAGTTGTCTCCATTTCTCTCCCTCCCCTGGTCCCACTGGAACCCCTGCGATGCAGCTCTAGCTCCTCTGGCCGCCGCCTCAGGCCCCCGTGCGCTCCGATCCAGGAAGCTCTTTCTCGAAAGACTCAGGAGCCGTCTCGTTTGCGTGCCGACACCAGCGGAGATGACATCTCTCTCTCTCCGTTTCTGTGGGAAGCTAGGAGCCTCGCTTGGGCGGGCACCTGGCTCCAGGTCGCACACCGGAAGATTCACCAAGGAAGCCTCGTTAATTTACAACGGAGCTGGGAGGCCGGAAGGCAGAGCTCCCACGGAGCCACTCCAAGTCACTCAGGGGAATCCTGAATTCCAGGCCCCAACAGGGCATGATGCACCCTGCGTCTCCTGCAAGAAATCAACCAGTCGTGCAATTCAGCCAATGAAACTGCCATCATCTTGAACTGTTGCTTTCTTCTAATGGAATCTTTTCAACCCTTCCAACTCCCTTCTCCTCCATAAAATAACTTTTCTCTTTGTTGCATTTGCCTATGGTTTTACTGTAGTTTGCGTGTCATGTGTGCAATTCTGTGCTACTTCCAAATAAGACATTTTTGTGGGTAAAATAACTGACTTTCATTTTTAAGGTTAACACCATTTTGTACCCTCAAGAAATGAGACATTTGTTTTCCTTTATAGAAAGCCAGTGTAGGAGCAGATAGCCGCACCCCAATTACCAAGTAAATTTAGGACCAACTATGCGTAACAAATGGTGCTGGTATGTTTTCTAACTTGAGGACTAACTATTGTCTGTGTGGCAGACATGTAATGGGGGACACTGGGAAAGCCAGTGTCTGCCTGGCTTTATGAAATCATATCTTTCTCGCTTTCCATCTCTGAACAATTACCTGCGATGTGGCATCACAGTCAGTTTAAGGCTTATTCAGTAATAAATTTTTATTTATTTCTCTACTATCTTTGTGAGGAGGTTTTCTGGGTTAGGAGAAGACTTTTTCTTTTCAAATTATATTCCTCCAAGAATTTATACTGTTACTAGGGTAGGGTCCCCTCCCTTAGGAATGGGAAAAAAAGAACCCTCAAGCAACCTGGCTATACAAATGACAACATCCCTCATGACCTTGTAACATGAGACCACTTCATCAGACTGCATGTTTGTGTGTTACCAAATAGGGGAGACAAAGAAATAGAAAATGTATTTTAAAAATGACACCATGGTTCGGGGCTCAGTCTTCAGGTGGGAACCCAACTGAGCCGTGCTTGCCCGAATAAAGTTGCTTCTTGGAAAGAAAAACCTTAGTGTCACGACCCTCCTGCTACAATACCTGTCTAAAAGAATGCAATTTAAATTTTTGCTAATGTCTGCATATGCCATACAAATAGACATGTGGGCTGATTTTACAATTTGAGACCCCAAATTCAAACAGCTTACAGGGTCTGTGAAAATTAATAAAGGGAAATTTCAGTAAAATGGAGTCAGGAGGCCACACGGGAGCTCTGACACCCTGACTAGGGATGTCAATCACAGACCCCAACAGAAGAATCTTCAACCGAAAAAGAATCATCAATTACAATCCCCAGGGAGAAAAGATATACATTGCATTTCCTACAAGAAATCGCCCACCCCTGCAACTCAACCAAGGAGAAACTGTCTTACTGAACTGCTGCTTTTCACCAATGGACTTTCCTTCAAAACAAGCCCTCCCAGACTTCTCTGTCCGTAAAATAGCGGTCTTCTCCTACATTTGAGGACTACCCTATGGTTTTTGCTGTAGCTTCCTTGTCCGTATATTGTAATTCTCTATTTCCAAACATACATTTTTTTTCTGGCGAAAACTAACCGAATTGGATTTTTAAGGTCCAGAGTCCAGCAAATATATAGCCCATGGAGGCAAAAGGTGAGCAGACTGTGCCACTGGGCCTAATGGGCCTGCGGTCCCAGGCTGGGGAGGCCCCAAGGGCTGTGGGGTGGAGTGGGGTCAACAGGGGCTGCAGAACATCCCAGGATGAGGCAGATGGAGGACCTCCCTGGGGAGTGGCCTGAAGGGGACACGACCTCTCAGCCCAGACCGGTGCAGCGCGCCCGTGGTTTGGGCGTTTGTGGACTTCACAGCCACCCCCTCTCCCCTGGCAGCTTCCTGTGGTTGGTGTCTAATCCTTCACATGCACACCGTGTCAGTTCATTACTGCATTCACCAGCTCATGGACTCACGTTGGAATTGTTTCACCGAGACCCTCTGCCCCACCTCCCACTGCTCAGGTTCCCTCCCCTCCCGTGGCCCCAGCTCCAGGTGGCCCACCCGACTCCGCCCTGCCCCAGCGCCCGGATCTCCGCGCCCTGCCATCCCATTGGCTGAGCGTGGGCGGAAGCATCCATTTCTGTCTTTCCTATTGGGCACGAGCCCTGCGCGCTCAGAAGATCCAACCAATGGAAGCCGGCCAGGAACGGCCGGCTCAGCCCCGAGAGGGCGCTGCTATAAAGGACCAAGCGCGGGCTTCCCAGGACCTCCTGGTCTCCGGAGGTGCGGGTCTCGCTGCGCGGAGGCCCCTTGGGGGCAGGTCGGAGGCGCCTCAGCCTGGATGCTGTCTCCCCTCACCCCTTTTGAGGACAGCTCCCCCAAAGGACTCAGGAAGGCGGCCTGTCGCCGCCATCTCTTCTGGGGGGCCACCCAAACGCTGCGATGAAGTCGGGCAGCGTGCAGCCCGCAGATGAAGAGGAGCAGACCCGAGACGAGAGAACAGGTGGACAAGGACTGGTGTCGGTTGTTGGGGGTGGGAGTGGGGTGCAGGAAGCGCGCGTTGACCTCTGTCTGTCTGTCTGTCTGTCTGAGAAGCTGCAGCAGGCCACGTGGAGCTCGGCATCTCCCCGGTGTGAGTGTTTCTGGAAGGAAACGGAGCGGGACCAGGAATGAAGCCCAGCTGCGCGTGGGAGCCGTCGGCCACTCAGCCTGGCTGCGCCCTTGACCAGGGGCAGGGGTGCGGGGCGGGAGGGGCTAAGTGAAGAGGAAGGTGGACGTTCGAGTCCGGGACTGCCCTCCGCCGTCGGGCCCAAGCTGAGGCTCTCCTTCCCTTCCTCTCAGGCGGCGCTTCACCGTTGAGGACTTTGAAATCGGGCGGCCTCTGGGCAAGGGAAAGTTTGGGAACGTGTACCTGGCTCGGCTCAAGGAAGGCCATTTCCTCGTGGCCCTGAAAGTCCTCTTCAAGTCCCAGATAGAAAAGGAAGGCCTGGAGCACCAGCTACGCCGGGAAATCGAGATCCAGGCGCACCTACAGTGAGGGCTCGCTGCAGGAGAGTCCGCGCCGGTTCTGCCTCTTCCCCTGTGTTCTCTTCCACCTCTGGCGCGGAACCCGGCACTCCCCCCGAATTACCCTCAAACAGGCCGCCCCGAGTCCCCCTGAAGATTTTTTCCTGCAGTTCTTTCCACTTACACCATGTGAAGCCGCCTCCCGGCTTGACACGCTCAAATCCCGATGCCTGCCCCTGCTGTCGCCTCACACACTCCAGCATCAGGCTGTTATTCTGGTCCCAGCACGACGGGCCCTTTGTCCGACCAATCACTCTGCATAGCGTCGTTGGGGTTCATGAGTCTGACCCTTCCTCGGTCTTTTCGCCAGGCACCCCAATATCCTGCGCCTATACAACTACTTTCATGATGCTTCTCGGGTGTACCTGATTCTGGAATATGCTCCAAGGGGTGAGCTCTACAAGGAGCTGCAGAAGAGCAGCACGTTGGATGAGCAGCACACAGCCACGGTGAGGCGGGAGGGCTGGCGGCTGTGGGGCCCTGAGGCCGGTGGGCCGGTGGGGATCGCTGCGTGCGGCCTGCGTGTCCAGCTTTTCTCTTTCCTTTATTTCTGAATTCTGGTACCTTTTACATAATGACACATACACCCTGTAACTTCACAGTTTGATACCCTAATTACTCCACAATATTAATAATTAGTGCGTGCAAATTTGGATCCTTTGGTTGTCAGCAATAGAACCTCCGCTATGTTGTGCGAAGAAGCATGTTGAAAGCCTGTGAGGAACTTCACGGAATGAATGAGTAGAACTGGCTTCGATATAGGAAGCAAGAGATTTGTGCAGAGCTCCTGAGGGGGAGTCAGAGCCTCAGTTATCCCAGCAGGAAGGGCTGGGGCAGCTTGTTGTCGGAATGAGTGATCTTCCAATTTCCCTCCTATTTTTGTATCCTTTGTTCAGGATTCCCGCCTTGGGGGCGATCCTCTGATTGCCTCCGCATAGGCCCTGTGTTCAGCTCCTTGCTGTGTTAGGGCAAAAGGGAGGTTCTGTCCACTTGAGCATCCATCCTTCGAGACCACATAAAATGAGGAGAGGAAGTCCTCCCCCACCAATAATTGTGGTGCTATTAAGGAAGCCATGGGGTTGGTAACTAGGACATACAAGAGTCCCCGACAGGGGCGCCTAGGTGGCTGTCGGTGAAGCATCTGACTCTTGGTTTCTGCTCAGTTCATGATCTCTTGCTTTGTGAGTTCGATCCCGGCATCTGGCTCTGTACTGACAGTGCAGAGCCTGCTTGGGATTCTCTCTCTCTTCTCTCTCTCTGCTTGTGTACGTGCGCTCTCTCTCTCAAATTAAAAGATTCCACTACAATTATAAAATGTGTGAGTATTTTGTCTCATGTGGAAACCGTGGCTGGCTTTATCTCCAGACTGCTTTTTCTTTGCTCCCTCAGATAATGGAGGAGCTTGCAGACGCTCTGACCTACTGCCACGAGAAGAAGGTGATTCACAGGGATATCAAGCCAGAGAATCTGCTGCTGGGGCTCAGGGGTGAGGTGAAGATTGCAGACTTTGGCTGGTCTGTGCACACCCTGTCTCTGAGGTAGGTCACATCATGGCGGCACGGGCCTTAGGTGCCAGTAAGGAATGATCTAGTTTAATCCATTCCTTGTGTAGGACCGAGATAAAACCCTACATTTGTATTTGAGCACTGCCTTTTTCAGATGTGTTTAATGGGTATTTGTAGATTGAAAGAATTTGGCTGAACCACATCTTTTATCTTTTGATCTCTGTTAACATATAACTTTCCCCAGTAAGTTTCCATGTAAATAAGAATCATTGCTCCATAATCCCAGAAATTTTACTTGGTCTCTCTTGATGCACCTTCAGTTTGTTCCAAATCTCTGTTGATGCCCAGAATACTATGAAAACATCCTGGATTGTGAGCTAAATGTATGAATAATTCCAAAGTATGGAATTCGTGGGTCCCAGGACTCGCCTTCCCTAAACCTTGATCCTTATTGAAACTTGGTGTTTCCAAACTTCCAAGCTTGGGATGGCCTTTCTGACATCTCCCATCTCACTGGAATATAGAAAAGGAGGGTTACCCTGTGCTGGGCCTCTGCACAGGGCTCCCTTCTCTGCTGTCCTTTAGGAGAAAGACCATGTGCGGGACTCTGGACTACTTGTCCCCAGAAATGATTGAAAGGAAAACCTACAACGAGAAGGTTGATCTGTGGTGCATTGGCGTGCTCTGCTATGAGCTGCTGGTGGGAAGCCCACCCTTTGAGAGCCCTTCCTATAGTGAGACCTACAGGCGCATCCTTCAGGTGGGGTGGTCACATTCTGGGAATTCGTGGGGGCGGGGGGAAGGGGCTACAGAGCTTGGGCTGCACATAGCGGTTGGTTGTTGACTAAGATCCAGAAGAGTGCCTTGAGGGACTCAAGGAACAGAAAACATGGAGCACAGCAAGTAACCATCCTTCTCTTTGTTCTTGTCCGGCCTCATCAGGTGGACATGAGGTTTCCTCCATCCATACCTTTGGGAGCCCGGGACTTGATCTCCAAGCTTCTCAGATACGAGCCTTCGGAGCGGCTGCCTTTGGCGCAGATCCGAGAGCACCCCTGGGTCCAGGCCCACTCTCGGAGGGTGCTGCCTCCATCTGTTCAAATGGCTTCTTGAGCCCAATTTCGTGTGCTGTCCAGGGAGTGCTCCTGACTCTGCTACCTTGTCTGTCTTTTGTTTTTAGGATGCAAGATGCTAATGAATAAAAACTGAGTCATTTTGTACCAGGTTTTTATAGTTATGTGAGTTGGCGTGTGACCGGGTAGAATCTTGATTTCTTGTAGAAACTCTTTCCCATAAGAGGGTCCCAAGATGATATCCCTCCTAGTCCTCAGGGATGGTGGTGACTCAACCACTCACCGTCAAAATGAGTTACTGTTTTCATTCAGACGCGAACCGAGCGCCCTGGTGCATACTCTCTTCCGCATCCCAGTTAGACTTGATTTACCATTTCCCATTGTCAGGACTACGGATCTGTAAAACGGGACACGGATCAACCCAGAGATCCACCGTCTATACTGACACCCAGCATGTTACTGTCTCTGAGATAACATGTCTCCGTGCACATTAACTGCCACTCACGTCTCATGAATTCACCAGCACCTCTGTGATGTGTCATTCTGATTGCATCCGAGAAGTCACCTCTAACGTAATAATCACCAATTCTGAAATCACATCTCCACTTGCAGCAATTTAGAGAGTGCTCTTCGAGCCTTCCCCTGCGTCCTCCTGCCCCACTTCCACGTGTCAGCTACTCCCTCCACTCACGATAGCTGACTGCACCACGATCAACTTCTAGACAGAGTTGGGAGCTCAGACATGTTTTTTGTTCATTGTTGCAGGCATCGCTTTCCCCACTCTGTCACCTGACTTAAAACACTGCATGTGGAATTTGCCTTGTTCATGTTACTCCTTTCACCGTATTCCAGAGTCTCCTCAATGTGACATGGCCTGCACGTGCAGGACCACGTCTCCGTGTGTGACCAGAACCACAGTATATGTATCCTAGCTACCCGACTCTCAGATGGACAGCCCTGCGTCGCACATCTGTAATTTAAGGGCTCCAGGACATTGGTTTGTGGTTTTTCATCTGCATCTCCAGTGCCCACTTCTCTGTGCTTTCTAGAATTGTCCACCAGTGCTCTTTAAATAATATTTCAATTAAACCCCTGGAAATACCTGATAAACTACTTTGTATAGAGGAACCCTGCAATAGTACTCGGTTCTGGTGCTGGATAAAGTCACATCACCGGGTGCATTTTGGCGGAAGTAGATAAGCATAGAAAAGTCAACTGGGGCTTCCACTGTGACTACCAAGTGGTATGTGTCTAAATTATGCAAACTCCCTGACATGCTTTACAGTAGGGATTTCAAAGATTCCACAATATATAGCTTTCCTCACCACTGATTCCAGACATTCTGCCTCCCACGACAAAGAGAATATACAAATCTTACCTTTAATATCTGACTTACATTCTAGCCTCAAACCACTGAATTTAACTGTAAGTGTCAAATACATGTGAAATATGTCTTTGACCAATTTGGCTAAATTACTATGGCCAACAAAGGATCACACGCTGATTAAGCCGTATTTCTTCACAATCTCCTTGTTTTTAAAAGCTTAAAAATTTGTATTATTTTGGGGAGAGCACAGGTGTGGGAGGGGCATCCGAAGGGGACAGAGGATCTGAAGCAGGCTCTACACGGACAGGCTGACAGCAGCAAACCCAGTGTGGGGCTCCGACTCCAAACCACGAGATTGTGACCTGAGCTGAAGCTGGACACTCAACCAACTGAACCACTCAGGTGCCTCCATCCCTTTTCTTTTAAATATGAATTTTTACTTATTTTATTTTAGAGAGGGTAGGGGAGAGGGACAGAGGGATCCCAAGCACTATCCCCGCTCAGCATGGAGTATGATGTGGGGCTCGATCCTAGGACTCTGGGATCAATGATCTGGGCCAAAATCAAGAGTCAATGCTCAACCAGCTGACTCACTCAGGTACCCTTCCACAGCCTTTTGTAAAAAAAAAAATCTAGGAAATTAACTTCACCTTAATCCTTAACTCTTAACATCCTGTCACTATGCTTTTCTCCACTTTTAAAAAATAATCTTTTTCTTTTTACTTTTTATTTAAAATCCAGTTAGTTAACATACCTTGTAATATTAGTTTCAGGTGCACAATATAGTGATTCAACACTTCTTACGACACCTGGTGATCCCTTATTTAATCCACCTGCCCCCACCTTCCCTCTGGTAACCGGAAGTTGTTCTCCAAAGTTAAGAGTCTGTTTCGTAGTTTTCTTCTCCCCGTCAACCCATAATCATTTGTTTTGTTTCTTAAATACCACAAATGAGTTCAATCCTATAGTATTTGTCTTTCTCTGAATGACTTATTTTGCTTAGGATAATACTCTCTATCTCCATCGAATTGTTGCAGATGTCAAGATTTCATTCTTTTTTATGGCTGAGTAATATCCCATAAAACTAAATCTTTTGAATTCAAGACATTTTTTGCACACTACACTTCCATTTGCATAACCGTATGTAGTTTGAACTCATTAGAAATGAGGTTTTATTCTCACATTCACATTCATGAGAAAACAAAAGAAGTCACTGAGGGTGACTTGTGATACTTTACATAATAGAATTCTAAAAAGCTTGTTATGGGGCACTTGGGTGGCTCAGTCGGTTCAGGGTCGGACTTTGGCTCAGGTCATGATCTCACAGTCTGTGGGTTTACCCCGGGTCGGGCTCTGTGCTGACAGCTAGCTCAGAGCCTGGAGCCTACTTCAGATTCTGTGTTTCCCCTCCCTCTGACCCTCCCCTGCTCACACTGTCTCTCTCTGTCTCTCAAAAATAAGTAAAAAGCATTAAAAATAAAAATTAAATTAAAAAAATAAATAACAAAACAAAATTTAAAAAAAAAGCTTGTTAGGATTCTTAACACCACTGTTGGTTTCTTGTCTGCACCTATTTAACACCCGATTGCACAGCGTTCGCTCATGCCCTTCCTTTCATTTCTCCATCTATTCTCAGGCTTTTCTTGAGCCTGGAGATAACTCTGTTTGCTAACAACTCCCCAATCTCCGAATCCATGCTGGATCCCTGGGCCGGTGATCAGACAGATCGAAATGTCAGAGCTTCACCCGACCCTGGAGTCCCGACCTCCTCCAGCCTCGCTCACGTGCAGCAGGTGCAGCTGGAGCTGGACAGCAGCTCCCGTAGGGGCCGGGAGGTGCGCATGCGCAATGCGGGGGGGGGACTTCCGGCGTCCGCGTCCTGGCGCTTGCTCTTCCTACGGTTCTTGTGCCGGACTCCGCTCCAGGAGGATTTTGAGGAGGTGAAGCGGCCGGGGGAAGTCGCGCGCCGAGCCGAAGGCCTGACTTCCCGGACGTCCCCGCCTCGGAGCCTCGCTGTCCCGGGGCATGGGGTGGATGGCGTCGCCTCTTCTCCTCGGTCACCCGGGTTGTTTTCACGGTGAAGAGGCGGGTCTGACAGGGAAATCTGGGCCTGATCAGTGTTTTACCAGGAGGAAGACCGGCTCCGGAACGCGTTTTTCTGGGGCTCATTTTTAGAGTAAAAACTACGTTACCCAGAAAGCTGTGCACCGGCCGTCCGCGGCAGTACGGGGGCCAATGAGTGACAGGACAGGAGCATCTCCTGCGGCACGCTGACATGGGGGCGGGACTGCTGGCGTCTTGGACGCAACGTCATTTGTGTGCGACGATTCCGTCCACGCCAGCTGTGGGGAGGGGGTCTCTGTTCTGTGGCCGCTTCCCGTGCAGCTCTTCCAAAAAGAGGAGAAAGGGGGTTGAGACTCGCCTCCGCGCATTTGAACGAGCAGTGAGCCTCCCGGAGACCGGGGAGAGCGGAAGTCAGCCGAGGTCACTCCTCCCAGACCTGGGAAGGGGTGGCGGTCGGCCGAGCCTGCGAGACCAGCCTCCGTCGCCGCCTCTCCGGGCCCCGCTCTGTCCACGGGGTCCCATGATGGCGGCGGCGTGGATGGACCCTGCGCAGGTGAGTGGACGGTGTTCTGGCCTTTGCTGCCTCTCTGCTGCGGAGAGGGCTCCCGGGCCGCTGCGAGTGGAGGGAGAACTCGGGTTCCGTTTGCAGTTGTGTAGGACGAGTGGGGAGGGCTTGTCATTCACTTGATCTCCAGCCTTGTGACATGGGAGACTGGATATACAAACGGACAAGTGACAGACCATACATAAAAGTAGAACTTTAACCCAAACTTGTAGCCACCTGCCCAGGAACCTGCCCAAACATTCCAGGGAGCCGGCCTCCCAGTCACACTTGCCGGAAGCCAGATTACTAGCTCTAGTGACCGCCCAGGAAGCTGAACAATGACGTCTGTAAATGTCGACCCGAATGGCTAGTTGGGGATTTGATTAGTAAGTGACGGTCTCTAATTTTTTCTGCATTTCCAACTTCAGACCGACCAGGAAAACCCATATATTCGCCCCCTAATCAACCGCCTACGATGTTATGTGATTGCATGTCAAAGTTTTCATAATTTACACATATATCACCTGGTAGCCAATGTGGACGCCATAGGTAACCCTCTGCGCTTGTCTCCCTGCCCAGTAATGTGAGTTTATCCAGCACCAGAACCGAATAATAATGCATGGTTCCTAAGTATGAACCAATTAGCTTATTAGGAATTTCCAGGTGTTTAATTGAAATATTAATGCCGGAGCGTGGTAAGACAAAGCTAGAAAGCACAGAGATGTGGGCACTGAAGGTGCAGATGAAAAGCTAGAAGCCAGTGTCCTGGAGTGTTTGAATTAAAGATCTGCAGCGGTGGGGCTGTGGGTCTGCCAGTGGAGTAGCTGCGTTACTTGTACTTAATTCCTGGGTCTGGTCTGAATCCAGGCAGAAACGTGGTCTGCTATGTGCTGAACATTTCAAGAGACTGTAGAATACAGTGACAGAGTACTGTTACCAAGGCAAGTTCCATATGTAGTGTTTTTATGTCAGGAGACGACATTAGTGGAAACAAGATGAGTTAAGAACTGGGGACTTAAAAAAGAAAAAGGGAGGAGCGCCTGGGTGGCTTAGTAAGTTAAGCGTCTGACTCCTGATACCGGCTGTGAACTCACAGGCGTGCAATTGAGCCCAGTGTTGGGCTCCTCGCTGAGCCTGGAAAGAGCGTGGGATTCTCGCCTTCTCTCTTTGTCCCTTCCCCCTCAAATGAATAAACATTAAAAAAAAAAAAAAGGAAGAAGAACTGGATACTTACAGTCGCTTTACCCAGGACGTGCCCCTCAGCATGGGGCAGGCAGCCAGCAGGACCCGTGAGGCTCAGGTACTGCCCTTGTCACCGACACTGTTACTGTCATTATTCACTCATCCGTCTGACGTCCTAGAGCCCATGGTGTCTGCATCTCCCAGTCCACCCGTCACTTCCATCGTCTTGTGTGACCTTCCGGTGGCCTCCGTGGAGGAGGCGTCTCCCTGGCACTGCTGTGTGACCTCCACAGCATCGCGCGCTCCCCCTTGAGCCCAGCTCAGAGCTTGGCGCTCCGCAGGCTCTCGGCGATCCGAGCCTCGGTCACTCTGTACCTTTCTCAGGGACGTAGGGATGAGCTCGGATCCCATCGAGCACCCCAAGGCCAACGCTCCTACCTCTGTTTGACCTCCAGGTGTCTGTGACCTTCGACGATGTGGCCGTGACTTTCACCCAGGAGGAGTGGGGGCAGCTGGACCCGGCCCAGAGGACCCTGTACCAGGAGGTGATGCTGGAAAACTGTGGCCTTCTGGTGTCTCTGGGTAAGTCCTCCCCGCTCT
>NC_043715.1:57981010-57983318 GCF_006229205.1 Suricata suricatta
GGAGGGCTGTGAACCCAGAGCTCTGGCTGTGCGGGCGCCCAGCCATTTCCCCGCAGGCACACCTGCCTGGGCCTCGACTTGCTGTCGTGTCTGCCCAGTGAGTTCGTGGGCATTTTGGCCTCGTAAGGTCTTCCGTTCCGGGCAGGGTCCCCACCTCCTCGCCAGCTGTGTCCTGACACCAGGTCTCATGGAGGCCCCTGCCCCGTCCTGTCACTTTCTCTCATCATCCCGGTTCTGGCCTTTTAGGCCAGCGGTCTCAACCCAGGATGATGTCGCCCCCCGGGACACTGGGCAGTGTTTGTAGATGTTTTGATTGTCACCACTGGGAGGGGGCTGGGACAGGCACCTAGTGCGTGGAGACCTGGAGCGCTGCCAGCCGTCCTCGGAATGCACAGGACAGCTTCCTCCCGGCCCTCCTGCAGAGCAGCGTCTGACGTGGGGTCCCTGCCGGGCTTAGTTGATTAAGCAGCCAACTCTTGGTTTTGGCTCAGGTCATGATCTCACAGTTTGTGAGTTCCAGTCCCACATCAGGCCCTGCTGACATTGTGGAGCCTGCTTGGGGATCTTTCTCTCCTTCTCTCTCTATGACCCTCCCATGCTCATGCTCTCTCACTCAAAATAAATAAACTAAAAAAAAAAAAAAAAGAAGAAGAAGAAAAAGAAGTAACTTGAGCTAAATGTCCATTGTATACAGACTGAGAAGCCCTGTGGTCACAGGGCGCATGGACACTTCATCAGCCGACACTGAGGGACCCCGTGACGTAACCATTTCATGGAATGAGTAATGCCCCTGATTATTGTTGAGGAAACACCTGGGTTCAGTGCTGAATCTTAATGCCTCACCTGCAGTTGTTGCTAATTTCCCCTTTCCCCCCGGAGTGAGCGCTCAGCCCCGGTCGGGCCGCGGGAGCTCACTGCCTCTTCAGGGCCATCTGCCTTCAAGGCCAGTGACTCTGGTGTCTGACTTACTGGAGTGATGTTGAAGGAATCTAAGAAAAATTAAAAGTGGGTCACTTTAAGGAAAAGTGACTAATATTAGTCACGGGCTGTGCAGGTCCCTGGAGCACTGTCCCGCGCCCTGTTTTGCCCCACTCACCCAGTCTCCGGGCACCACAGCCCTCCGGAAGTCTCGGCCACCGCAGCGAGTACCTCAGCTTAATTTCCTCTGTCTGGAACGTACTTCATTTTATGAAACCGTTCTCTGTTTCTTAGCTTTTCTTTTTTTCTGTAATGAAATTCCTTTTTATGTTTAATGTTGATGACAGTGTACAATGTTTGATGTTTCTGTCACGGTCATATGTGATGGTATCACTGCATAGGATTCTCAATTTTACTATTTCTTAGTAGTTCGTGAAATGTTGAAGTCTAGAGTCCCTGAGTCTTCCCTCCCTTGGCCCCTGTTCCCTGGGGGTGAATCTTTATGCTCACGTCCCTGTCTCACCTCCACCCCCCACTTGGTCTGATGCCGCTGGCCATGCACAAGGGTGGTGTTGTTGCCTCCTTAGTGTCATGTATTGGGGACAAGGTCCCGAACCAGACCAGCGGTGTTCAGTCCTAGCTCTGCCCCTTAGAAGCTGTGGCTGCAGGCAAGTTACTGCACGTGTGTGTGCCTGGGTGTGCTCCTTGTACATGGGGTAACACTCAGTACATGCTTCCCCGGACTGTAGCACGGATGAATGGGCAACTTCCGAGCAGAGCTCAGAACGGTGCCAGGTGTGAGCAGGCGGTGGCGGGTTAGCAGCTCACCCCACTGCCACCACTGCCGTGTCTCTCCTCGTGGTCACTGTCATCCTCGTGCCGGGGCTCGGCACCTCCGCGACGGCGTTGCGTAGCGCTGTGGCAAAACGGCACAGAGCGGGTGTCCGTTTTGGCCCAGCCATCCGCCAGGTCGGTGCACTTTGGCAAATCACAGGATTCGCCTGAGTGTGAGTTTCTTCATCTACAAAGTGGTGCTGGTTGCAGTTTGTACTTGCTGAGGAAGCTGTGAGGAAATCCTGAGACAGAATCTTCATTTGGTCTATGGCCTGTAGGAAGAACAATACAGACCTTTGCTTAGGATCTAGAAAAAGACCTAGATAATGAAGGCAAATGCCTTGTTTTGAATGAAGAAGTCAATATTTTAAGTATGTCATCAATTGTTTGATTACTCCATAACTTTATTTCAGTTTTGAAATGACATAATGCATTTAAGGTGCTTGACACAGCCCTTATGATTATACTTATGATTACACTTCCTATTTGTATTATGACATTTATGATTAAACTCTGTGTATTGGTTTTTGACTTACTGTGAGGGAACGGAATCTCC
>NC_043715.1:57983418-57989641 GCF_006229205.1 Suricata suricatta
TCCCCAGATCCGGTGCAGCTTCCGTCCCCCCGCGTCTCCTCTTGGTCACTTGCACCCCTCTGTCAGACCTGCCCCCGCGCTCAGTGCTCACTCTCTCATCTTCCCTCTGGGGGCTGCCGGCCTCCCCACTGCTCTCTACGAGTGTGTGGTGCCCCTAGTCCCGGCTCCGGGTCCTGGCTGAGCCTCCCCAGGTGCTCAGACTCTGTTCCAGACGGTCAGCACTTCCCCAGCCACCGACGTGTCCGCAGCGAGTGACCGCGGCATGTCTGCAGGTCCTCACGTGGAAAGTGAAGTGCGCCTCCTTGCCCATTTCTGTCATTGGGATTTTATGTTGTTGAGTTTTAGTTCTCTGTATATTTTGGGTATTAATCCCTTATCAGACATACGATGTGCAGATATGTTCTCTCATTCTTTGGGTTATCTTCTTGCTCTGTTGATAGTATCTTGATGCACAGTTTCTTAATTTTTATGAACTCAAATTTACTTATTCTATTGTTTATGCCTTTGGTGTCTTATCTAAGAAATCGGTGCCAAATTCAGTGCCATGGAGGCTTTGCTCTATGTTCTCCAAGAATTTTATAGTTGTAGATCTGACATTTAAGTCTTTGATCCATTTTGAATTCATTTTTGTATATAATGTTAGATAAGGGTTCAATTTCATTCTTTTGCATGTGGATACTTAGTTTTCCCAGCACCCTTTGTTATAAACACAGTCTTTTTCTCCCCTGAATGGTTTTGGCACCCTTGTCAAAAATGATCTGATGACATACACTAGAGTTCATTTCTTGGATCTTGGTTTTGTTCCTTTGGTCTGTGTCTGTCTTCGTGCCAGTACCATACTGTTTTGATCACTAGTTTTGTAGCACATTTTGAAATCAGGAATTTTGAGTTCTCCAGGTTTGTTCTTTTTCAAGATTGTTTTGGCTATTTAGGGTCCATTCTGATAATAAATGTTATATAGATTTTTTTACTTCTGCAAAAAATGTCTGGGGTTTTGATAGAGATTGCATTGACTCTCTAGATCACTTTGGCTTATATCAATATCTTCTTTTCTTAAAATTTTTAATGCTTATTTTTTTTAATGTTTTATTTATTTTTGATACAGAGAGAGACAGAGCATGAGAGGGGGAGGAGCAGAGAGAGAGGGAGACACAGAATCGGAAGCAGGCTCCAGGCTCTGAGCTAGATGACAGCACAGAGCCTGATGCGGGGCTCGAACCCACGAACGTGAGGTCTGACCTGAACCGAAGTCGGAGGCTTTAACCGACTGAGCTACCCAGGCGCCCCTAATGCTTATTTTTGAGAGAGTGAGAGAGAAAGAGAGAGACAGAGAGAAGGAGACAGAATCTGAAGCAGGTTCCAGACTCTGAGCTGTCAGCACAGAACCTGATGTAGGGCTTGAACCCAGGGATTGTAGGATTTTGACCTGAGCCAAGTTGGAGACTTCTATCCATATCTTAACAATATTAAGACTTCCAGTCCAAGAATATGATATATGTTTCCATTTATTTACATCTTTAATTTATCTTAGCAACATTTTGTAGTTTTCATTGTATGTCTTTTACTTTGTTGTTTAGGCTAATTACTAAGTATTTCATTCTTTTTGATGTGGTTGTACGTGGACCTTTCTTTGTAATCTCATTTTCAGATTGTTTATTATTAGTATATAAAAATGCTACTGATTTTTCTGTGTTGACTTGTATCTTCTACTTTGGTGAACTCAATCTAACAGCTACTTTGTATGGGATCTTTATAGTTTTCTTCATATAAGATCATATTATCATCAAACAAAGCTAATTTTACTTTTTCCTTTCCAATTCCGATGTCCTTTCTTTCTTTCTTGACTAATTCCTGTGTCTAGAACTTCCGGCGTTATGTTGAATAGAAGTGGTGATAGCATATATCCTTACCCTGTTCCTGATCTTAGAGGAAAAGCTTTCAGTCTTTTGCCGTTGCATATCATGTTTGTTTTGAGTTTTTCATCTATGACTTTTATTGTATTGAGAACGTTTCCTTGTATTCTTAGTTTGTTGATTGTTTTGGTCATGAAAGGATGTTGAATTTGTCAAAGGCTCTTTGGCACTAATTAAGATGATCGTTGGGGCTTTCCCCTTCATTCTGTTACTATGGCGTGTTAACACTTATCACTTTTCATATGTCAAATCGCTCTTGCATTACAGGAATAAACTCCACTTAGTCATGGTTTGCCATCCTGTTAATATACTGCAGTTTGCTGATATTTTGTTGGGGATTTTTTTTGCAGCATTGTTCATAAGGGATATTGGTCTGTAGTTTTCTTTTAATGTCTTTGGCTTCATGTCAGGGTACCAATGGCCTTAATGAGTCATGAAGTGTTTCTTTATCTTTAATATTTTGGAAGGGTTTGAGGATTGGTACTCATTCTTCCTGTAAAGTGTTTGGTAGAAATCATCAGTGTAGCCATCAGGGCCAGCGATTTTCTTTGTTGATAGAAAGTTTACTACGAATTCAATCTCCTTACTAGTTATAGGTTTTTTCAGATTTTATGTTTCTTCCTGATTTAGTCTTCATGGCTTTTGTGTTTCTAAGAACTTGTCCATTTCATATAAGTTATACAATTTGTTGGTGTACAGTTGTTCATAGTACTGTCTTATAATCTTTTTAAAAAATATTTCTGCAGGGGCGCCTGGGTGGTTCAGTCAGTTAAGCATCTGACTGGCTCAGGTCATGATAGCAAGGTTTGCGGGTTCAAGCCCCACATTGGGTTCTGTGCTGACAGCTCAGAGCCTGGAGCCTGCTTCAGATTGTGTCTCCCTCTCTCTCTGCCCTTTCTGTGCTTGCTGCTTACTCATATACTCTCTTTCTCTATCAAGAATAAACAAAACATAAAACTAAAATTTTTTTTAAAATTTGCATAATTGATAGTAATGTCCCCACTTCCATTTCTAATTTAGTATTTTGAATTGTTTTTTTACTCAGTAGCCCAAGGTTTGCCAATTTGTTGATGTTTTCAAAGAACCAACTTTTTGTTTCACTGATTTTCTCCATTTTCCTATTCTATCAATTCTCTTTAATCTTTACTATTTCCTTCCTTTGTCTAGCTGTGGTTTCAGTTTGTTCTCTTCCTACATCCTTAAGTTGTCATTAATTTCATTTGAGATCTCTTTTGTTATTTAGCATTTATAAGGTATCAATTTTTAAGCGTTTATAGCTATAAATTTTCCTGTTAATGCTGCTTTCATTGCATTCTGTAAGTTTTGATATGTTAAAATTTTCATTTTCATTAGAAATGAATCATAATTTACATGATATCTTTTTAAGTCTGTTGAGACTTAATTTTTGGCCTAACATGGTCTGTCCTGGAAAATGTTCCATGTACACTTGAGAAGAATGTGTATGCTATTTTTGTTGGGTAGAATAGTCCGTATATGTGTTAGGTCTAGTTAGTTTATAATGTTAAGTCTTCTATTTGCTTACCTCTAGTTTGTCTGGTTGTGCTATCCATTATTGAGAATGGGATATTGAAGTTTTTGTCTATTCCCATTGGATTGTCTCTTCCTTCATTTTGTTGCTTTTTGCCTCATAATTTTTGATATAAATATCAACAAACTAAGCCACCCAGATGCCCCTAATCCCTGTTTTTATAAGTGGAGAGTCTAATCCATTTACATTTAATGTAATTACTGATGCAAGAGACTTCTGTCATTTTGATATTGGCTTTTTTATATGCATTATAGATTTTTTATTCCTCGTTTCCTGCATCACTGGCTTCTCTTGTGGTTAGTTGACTTTCTGTAGTGAAATGTTTGAATTCTTTTCTCATTTCCTTTTGTGTATATTATCTGTAGCTGATTTTTTGTGGTTCCCATGGGGATTGCAATTAATATCTTAAATTCATAACATTAATTTGATATTATATCAGGAGAAAAAATTCTCCTTTACAGTTCTAGTCTCATCTCTTTTAGTTGGTCATATCACAAAATTATATCTTTATATATTGTATGCCCCAAAATTTAATAACTCTTTAAACACATTAGTCTTTTGAATTATGTAGGAAACTAAATGTAGCATTATAAACTGAAGTTATAATAACATTACCTTTTTGACCCGTCCGGCAGGTCAGTCAACGCAGGTCCTGAGGGAGAGAGTGAGAATTGGGGGGCAGAGGACACAGAGAATGGAAGCAAGACAAGTCTCTGATCAAGCCTCGTTTATTGAGAGAACACACACATCTTATAAAGGGCAGAAGACGGGCAGCTGATGTAGGTCAGTTGCTAAGGAACAAGGTCATGTGATTTCTGGGAAAGGGTAAGGGAGAAACCGAAACTGCAGTTTTAGCACAGCGCCTGGGAAACCGATAAGAAGGGCCTGGGAAACCGATAAGAAGGCCCAACCTACAGGCCCTGAGCTGGGAGTGAAAATGCAGCTCTGCTCTGCTGGGAGCTGATCTTGCAGGTTGAGGCACATATCTCTTCTTCTGGCAGCTCTTCTGGCAGCTCCCCACAGGTCCCCCTTCTTTATCTTTAAAAAAGGGCTACTTCCAGAATATGATAGTATGGGCAAGGAAAGGACTGTGCCTGTCTTAGCCCTACCAATCCTTCTTATCTGTCATGGGCACACCCAGAAGCCTATGCCTGAGTAGCCTGTCTTAGGTTGATAGGATGGTAAGGCCCCTCTTACCCATCATTGGCTAGCCAGCCCGTGCCTCTTGCCATAATATAGCCCTTCATCAGCCTCTTGATCAGCCATATCGAGCTTGTGATAATGGACCTGGATAGGCTGCATCTTGATAGCATCTATTTGTTGCCTTAGAAATGCCATGACCTTACTGAAGAGAACAGGGCCCAAGGACACCAAGATCAGTAAACCCACAATAGGTTCTAAAAGTGGGAGGAGACAGGGTAGAAGTCCATGAAATTCACTGAGGAAAGGACTGTCAATGAGTTCCTTCTTCCTCTTCTCCAGGTCCTCCTGAAGCTTCTTAATCTTATTTCTGATGATGCCAGACTTGTTCACATAGACGCAGCATCGTTTCAGATACTGGAACCTGACCATCCAGGGGAGGTGCTGCCATTTCCCAAACATGGTCTCTAAAGGAAAAGACAAAGATATTTCCCAAGGAGATTTCTCTTCCCTGGAAGGCTGAGCATTATGATCAATTTGCTCTACTAGTCTCTCCGGCAACCATTGGGCTGCATCTGCTTGTCGTGAGTAGATGCACACTGCTCCTCATCCCCAGATCAAGATGGGGTCAGGACCATACCACTTATTATCCAAGGAGTCCCTCCAAAGCACGGTAGCAAAGGTTCTTTGTGTGTCATTGTGCCAGAGATGTTCAGCAGCTGAGCGTCCTTCTTTATCCAAAGTTTAAAAATTAAAAATGAAGAGAGAATGATGTAGAAGATTTCTGGGAGATCCCTTGGTGGGGTACCATTCCCCCTTTTTTATTTTTTCAAGGGTGTTTTTTAAGGATAGATGTGCCCGTTCTACTATACCTTGTCCTTGTCAGTTATAAGGGATCCTGGTGATGTGTTTAATGTGTAACTGTTGACAGAATTTAGAGAACACAGTTCCAGTATATCCGGGTCCATTGTCAGTTTTTATTTGTTTTGGAACCCCTAACACTGATATGGCCGAAAGCATGTGTGCCACAACGTGCTTTCCTGCTTCCCCAGTTTGTAAGGTAGCATATAGGAAGCTGCTGTAGGTATCATCATTCACATGGACATACTTTAAGCTTCCAAATTCTGAAATGTGTGTCACGTCCATTTGCCAGATGGCATTGGGCACTAGTCCTCGAGGATTTACAACCAAATGAGGAACAGGTAAATGCACAACACAAGAAGGGCACTGTTTTACTACCTGTCGTGCCTGTTCACGGGAAATCTTGAACATAATTCTTAAGGCGCGGGCATGGAGATGATGGGTAGCATGAGCTCTTGAGGCTGCTTCTAGTCCTGTATCCTGGGTAAGGATGATATTGATTTCTCTTGTGGCTGAATCAGCTCTTTGATTGCCCAAAGACAGAGGACCCAGAAGGCCAGCGTGGGCCCTTAAATGACCAATGAAGAAAGGATTTTTTCTTTTATGGATTAAAGACTGAAGTGTGTAAAGAGATGAGCGGCCCCGGAACTCTGCAGTCTCTAGCAAGGGTACAGAGTTAGCTATATAAGCACTGTCTGTGTATAAATTAAAGGGTTTGTCATGAAAAACGGAGAGGACCGCAATTACTGCATGTAGCTCC
>NC_043715.1:57989741-57995265 GCF_006229205.1 Suricata suricatta
GCCCGCAGGGATGATTGTAAGTCATCAAGGCATTTTAGCACCTGCTGGCCATCTCTCCCTGCCAGAGAATGTCATCGATATAATGTATAATGTATCATTCTCTCCACACATCGTGTACTTTCTGTATGGCCAGTGCCACAAACGTTTGACATAAGGTAGGGCTATTAGCCATACCCTGAGGTAGAACCTTCCATTGATAATCTTTTCATGGGCTCTCTAAAATTAATAGAGGGCACACTGAAAGTGAATCACTCTTGGTGGCTGGGGTGGAGGGGGATGGTAAAGAAACAATCTTTAAGATCTACGATAATTTTATAGTGCCCCAGAAGTATAGCCACAGGGGAGGGAAGCCCCGGCTGGAGCATTCCCATAAGAACCATTGTTTTGTTTACTGCTCTAAGGTCTTGCAATAATCTCCATTTGTCTGATTTCTTTTTTTATGACAAATATAGGGGTATTCCAAGGGGAATTACTCTCTACTATATGTCTGGCAGCTAATTGCTCCTGCACTAGCTGATGTCCACAGTTTTTCAACAGATAAAGGCCATTGATCAACCCACACAGGGTCATTAGATTTCCAGGTGATCCTATCTGCATGGAGTGCAGGAATGTCAATGGTCCCTAAGATAAATTTCCTAAGCCCTTTCTTTGATGGTTTTCCTGGATCTCAATAGGTTGGGTGATTCCTGTTTCATTCTTTCCTAAACCCTTCCCTGACCAAAACCCTTGGGCTAGCATTTGCCCTGTTACTACCTCTTTTGGACTGCACATAATGATACCCATCTGAGCTAGGAGGTCTTGCCCCCATAAATTGACAGGGAGTCCTTGAATGACAAAAGGTTGAATGTTTCCTTGATTACCTTCTGCATCCTGCCAGTGTAATAACTTTGCACTCTTTTCTGGGTTTTGGCTTTGGCCTCTGCCCTTAAGGTTAGTTAATGTAGGTGACAGTGGCCACTGTGAAGGCCAGGCTTCCTTCTTAATAACGGTGACATCAGCCCCGTGTCTACTAATCCTTGGATTTTTTTTCCATCAAGCCAGAGTGTAAGCATGGGCTTTTGGGCATTAACAGATTGTACCCAATAAGCATCAGAGGAACCAAAACCTTGGGCTTCTCGGCTCAAATTTTTTGTTGAGTTTTTGGTAGCCAGAAGGGGCAGTAATAGTTGTGCTATGCACTGCCCTGTGGACACTGCAGTAATTACTTGGGGGGAGGATACCATGATCTTTATTTCTCCTGTATAATCGTTGTCTATCACTCCAGGATAGACACGTAACCCCCTAACTGTAGCACTACTGCGCCCCAAGAGCAACCCAAAAGTTTTGGGGTGTAAGGGGCCATAAATTCCAGTGGGTTGGGTTTGGACCCCCATCTCAGGGGTTAATACTGTGTGGGTGGTGGAACAGAGGTCCAATCCTGCACTTCCTGGGTAGCTCTGCAGGGGTCTGAAATGGATTGTTTGAGGGAACAAACTTGATTGCCCCAAAAGCTTGTTTGGGTTTGGGCGCCTCTTAATTTCTTTTTGTAAAATCTTTTCCCCATTCTCAATTATGTTGGCAACGAGTGGACTCCTAGGCTGTACGCTAATGATCTCATTAATAAGGGTCCAATAAGAAGGTACTAACAGGAATTTTTTCTGGTCCCAAAGTGCCATAATAATCTTTTAAAGCATCCCCCACTCTTTCCCACCATTTTTCATCTATAGTTCCTTCCTGGGGGAACCAAGGACAGACTTCATGGAGGAACTGAAAAAATTCCAATAATTGCTTTTTCTTAACCTTTACTCCCCGTGCCCTTAGGGTCTCTGTCAGACCATTTACAAAGGTCTCATGTTCGCTTATTTCCTGCCCCATAATTTCCGATCACTTACCTGAGCCCTGAACTACGCAGCAGATTCCCGCGTAGCCGTCTCCCTGGAAATTCTTTAAACTTCGGCCTCTACTTTTTCATCTTCTTCTTATATTCGATCGGTGTTCTTCACTGGACCCCTCGTACTCAGGTCCCACGTTGGGCGCCACTTGACCCGTCCGGCAGGCCAGTCAACGCAGGTCCTGAGGGAGGGAGTGAGAATTGGGGGGCAGAGGACACAGAGAATGAAAGCAAGACAAATCTCTGATCAAGCCTCATTTATTGAGAGAACACACACATCTTATAAAGGGCAGAAGCTGATGCAGGTCAGTTGCTAAGGAACAAGGTCATGTGATTTCTGGGAAAGGGTAAGAGAGAAAATGAAACTGCAGTTTTAGCACAGGGCCTGGGAAACCGATAAGAAGACCCAACCTACAGGCCCTGAGCTGGGAGTGATGACACAGCTCTGTTGAGCTGGGAGTGAAAATGCAGCTCTGCTCTGCTGGGAGCTGATCTTGCAGGTCGAGGCACATATCTCTTCTTCTGGCAGCTCTTCTGGCAGCTCCCCGCACCTTTTAGATTAATTAGTTTCCTAAATCATGTAAAAAACAAAAGTATACTTATAAACCCTTGTTAAAACAACAGTAGCTTTTATATGTATTCATATATTTATCTTTATAGAGATCTTTATTTTTTAATATGGCTTTGAGTTGCTGTCTAGCGTCCTTTCATTTCACCCTACAGGATTTCCTTGACAATTTCTTGCAGGGTTGATCTAGTGATAACAGCTTTCCTCAGATTTTGCATATGGGAATGACTTAATTTCTCCTGTCACTCTTAAAAGACGATTTTTTTTTTAAGTTTATTTATTTGGTTTGAGAGAGAGAGTAGGGAAGGGGCACAGGGAGAGGAGGAGAATGAGAAGCAGGCTTCACACTCAGTGCACAGCCAAAAGCAGGACTTGATCTCATGACCGTGAGATCATGACCTGAGCCGAAATCAAGAGTCAGTTGCTTAACTGACTGAGCCATCTGGGCATCCCTGGCTATAGGATTCTTGTTTGAGTGGTTTTTTTCTTTTACCTTTGAATATATTGACCCACTGTTTTCTGGCTTCCTGAGTTTCTGATGAGAACTCTGCTGATAATCTTATTGAGAATTTTTTGTATGTGATAAGTTCCTTCAAGTTTGCTATCAAGATACTCTGTCTTTGGCTTTTACGAATTTGATTTTAAGTTTTGGTGTGAGTCTTTATTTTAGTTCATTTTTCTTGTAGTGCATTGATCTTTTTGGATATTTATAGTGATGTCTTTCATCAAATTTGAGACATTTTCAGCCTTTTATTCAAATATTTTTTTCACTGTTTTTTGGGAATCTCACAGTGAGTATATTGGTTCTCTTAGTGGTTTGTCACAGGTCCTTTGTGGTATATTCACTTTTCTTAAATCTTGTTTTTTCCTGTTGTTTGGACATAATTTCTATTGTCCTGTATTAAAGTATACTGATTCTTTCTTCATCCTACCATAATCTTTCTTTGAATCCCTATAGTGAATTTTTCATATTAGTTATTGTACATTTTTGGTTTCTGTTTAGGTTTTTGCTGACATTTCCATTTTGTTTATACATCATTTTCTTGACTCTCTCCATAGCTTACTTTGGTTCTTTGAGCTTAACATAGTTGTTGTAAATCACGTCCAGTACATCTGCATCAGGTGTTTTTTAAGACCAGTTTTGGGAGGGGTTCCAAACATGAGCTACAATGTCCTCGGGGACTTGTTACCCTTCCACCATTGATGTATGGCAGTACATGCATGAAGTATTGGCAACCTAGGAATTTCACTTGGCTTGAAGGTCCAGAGTTTTATTCACTGTGATTACATAGACACAATTGATTAGATCATTTCTGCCTGACTCCTGTTCCTCTCCATCTTTTGCTTGCTATTTTATAGCCCAAAACATAAACCCTCTAATTACATTACATTATGTTACTTTCTAGTGTGGTCAGGCATTGCCCTGAGTCATCTCAGAGCATGAACTATTTGGGGTCCCAAACGAGTTATCCATTTACATAATTATCCAATCTGGAATTGACAGTGTTTCCCCTCCGGCACTTTGTCTTCTAATCCAGACACCCTCCCCCCCCGGGCCTCCCTTTCATGGCACCAACAGTCCTGGGGTGAGGAAGGAGACTGTGCCCCTGGGGTTCAGAGGTAGCAAGACACAGAAACACTATTTTCATGTTCACTTTTTGTTGTTCATTTCACCGAAATGCTAATTTTTCTCCTATGTTGGCATTACCAACAGACCTATTTGTGTACTGGATTTCTTTCAGGTGACAAAGGAAAACCCAAGACCACAGTGTCTGCCACTGGTGAGCCAGCCCTGTCTGAGGGAGACCCCATCCATGAACAACTAATACAAGGAGTTGCAGGAGACTCCCAGAAAGGTCAAACCAAGGATCAGGATGGGTCATTGGAAATGCAAGAAAGACATTTGAGACCAGAGAAGCTCTCTGGGAAATCAGGCTCTGAACCTGACAGCATAGGAACAGCTGATAATGTGAGTTCAAGGATTGTACAAGAGTCAGTCCCTCTGCGAGGCGCTGTCCATGACCATGACTCATGTGGATCAGGTAAAGATCCCATGATTCCAGAAGAAGAAAATATATTTAAATGCAATGAATGTGGGAAAATTTTTAACAAGAAACGCCTCCTTGCTCGACATGAGAGGATTCACTCTGGAGTGAAGCCCTACGAATGCACCGAGTGTGGGAAAACCTTTAGTAAAAGCACTTACCTCCTCCAGCACCACATGGTGCACACCGGGGAGAAGCCCTATAAGTGCATGGAGTGCGGGAAGGCCTTCAACCGCAAGTCACACCTCACGCAGCACCAGCGGATCCACAGCGGGGAGAAGCCGTATCAGTGCAGCGAGTGTGGGAAGGCCTTCACCCACCGCTCTACTTTTGTCTTGCATAACAGGAGTCACACCGGAGAGAAACCCTTTGTGTGCAAAGAGTGTGGAAAAGCCTTCCGAGATAGGCCTGGTTTCATTCGTCACTATATAATCCACAGTGGCGAGAATCCCTACGAGTGCTTCGAGTGTGGCAAGGCCTTCAAGCACAGGTCCTACCTCATGTGGCACCAGCAGGCCCACACCGGGGAGAAGCCGTACGAGTGCAGCGAGTGTGGCAAGGCCTTCTGTGAGAGCGCGGCCCTCATTCACCACTACGTCATCCACACGGGCGAGAAGCCCTTCGAGTGCCTGGAGTGCGGGAAGGCCTTCAACCACAGGTCCTACCTCAAGAGGCACCAGAGGATCCACACTGGGGAGAAGCCCTATGTGTGCAGTGAGTGCGGAAAGGCCTTCACCCACTGCTCCACTTTCATCTTGCACAAAAGGGCCCACACGGGAGAGAAGCCTTTTGAGTGCAAGGAATGCGGGAAAGCCTTCAGCAATCGTGCAGACCTCATCCGACACTTCAGCATCCACACCGGGGAGAAGCCCTACGAGTGCTCCGAGTGCGGGAAGGCCTTCAACCGCCGCTCGGGGCTCACGAGGCACCAGCGGATTCACAGTGGAGAGAAGCCCTACGAGTGCGTCGAGTGTGGGAAAACCTTCTGCTGGAGCACGAACCTTATTCGACACTCCATCATCCACACTGGGGAGAAGCCCT
>NC_043715.1:57995365-58041661 GCF_006229205.1 Suricata suricatta
CACTTCAGCATCCACACCGGGGAGAAGCCCTACGAGTGCTCCGAGTGCGGGAAGGCCTTCAACCGCCGCTCGGGGCTCACGAGGCACCAGCGGATTCACAGTGGAGAGAAGCCCTACGAGTGCGTCGAGTGTGGGAAAACCTTCTGCTGGAGCACGAACCTTATTCGACACTCCATCATCCACACTGGGGAGAAGCCCTATGAGTGCAGCGAGTGCGGGAAGGCCTTCAGCCGCAGCTCCTCCCTCACTCAGCATCAGAGGATTCATACTGGGAGACACCCCGCCAGCATCGGCACCACCGAAGCGGGGAGGCCCTTCTCGGGCGGGCAGTCCTCCGTCAATCTCCAAGAGTTCCTATTGGGGAAAGACTTTTTGAATGTAGCCACTGAGGAAACCTCTTACCCAGAATCTGATGGTTCATACCAAAGAGAAACCCCTCAGTTTTCTTCCCTGTGAGGAACCCTTCTGTTGCAGGCTATCCGTTGTCATCTAAGGAGTCCTACTGGAAATCCACCCAACCTAGAGCCTTATTCCACATCTGAAAACTCATCCAGGGAGAGACCCAGTGGTTATGTGCATGTAGGAAAACCTTCAGCTGTATCTTGTTCCTTAATTTACACGGCAGTGTTATCTCAGGAATTTTTTTCCTTTTTTTCCTTTTTTTTTTTTTTTTTTTAAGGAGAGACTTAGACAATGAACTGCAAACACAGCTTCTTTCATATTTCCTTACCAGGCCTTTGGCACTTTGTCATGGATTCCTTAGTTTACTTGGCAGGAGGAAGGTTTTGTTAGAGGTAAAGGACCTAGACTTTTTATCTGTCTTGTATATACACTCATTGCTGTCCAGCATCAGGAGAGCTAGACAGTTGAGGGCAGGTTTAGAAACTTGCATGAATGTCTTCTCTGTTCTAAAATATTGTCTCTCTGCTCGAGGAGCGTAATTTTTGTGAGAAATGTCATGGCTAAAGCCATCAAACACCTTTATATTTGAGGAGATGAGAATACACATATGAATGGGCACATCTTATTGCATCAGTTAAGACTGTTTAAGGCTTTGATTTTTAAAAAGCAAACGTTTTCTTCATGTGGCTTTAAGGAGCTGATACACAGACATTTTCTTGGTCCTGTACTATTGGTTTACTTGATTACTGTAATTAGGTGGTAAATATTTTCGTTGCATAAAATGATTACTCTCTCTTTATTCTTATTTAAAACTGATTCAGCACTCTCATTACTCTGAATTTCCACATCAAGTTTTGGGAGTTTGTCTATTTTTATGAAAAAAAAGTATCAAATTTCAATGAAAATTAAGTTAAATTGTCAGGTAAGTTTGTTAAGAATTGTCTTCTTTATGGTGTTGTGTCTTCCAGTTTATGAACATGGTATGTCTATACATTTATTTAAATATTGCTTGTCATTTAATCACTGTTTTAAAATTTTCAGTAATAGGTCCTGAATGATTTTTTGCCCATAATATTTTATTGTCAAATTGTTTTCCATACAACACCCAGTGGTCTTCCCTATAAGTGCCCTCCACCATCACCACCACCTCTTTCCCCCCTCCCCCTTCCCCCTCAACCCTCAATTCATTCTCAGCATTCAGTAGTCTCTCAAGTTTTGCATCCCTCTCCCTCCTCTACTCCCCCTGGTTCTCTATTAGGTCTCTCGTTTTCCTGCTAGACCTATGAGTGCAAACATATGGTTTCTGTCCTTCTCTGCCTGGCTTACTTCGCTCAGCATGACACCCTCAAGGTCCATCCACTTTCCTACAAAGGGCCATATGTCATTCCCTCTCATTGCCATGTAGTACTCCATCGTGAATATATACCACATCTTCTTGATCCACTCATCAGGTGAATGATTTTTATAAAGGTTATATCTAGGTGGTCTTTTCTTTTATGATAAATGGTTTGATTTTAAACTTTCAATTTCCACACAAGTTTTGGTAATATACAGAAATGTAATTAATTTTTAGATGTCATTTTGGCGTCCTACAATCTTCCTGAAGTGTAGGCATTTATTTGTTTTGAAAGAATGCTTGGGATTTTTTTACACAGAAATACCATGTGCAAATAGAGATCATTTTATTTCTTCCTTACCATCTGTATACCTATTTCTTTTCTTGGACTAGCTAGGATTTCCAATACAATGTTGAATAGTAGTAGTAAGAAAGGCTGTTCTTGTCTGGTGTCTGTATATTAGGGGGGAAACTCAGTTTTTTGTCAGGTATGATGTTAGTATAATGTTTTCTTCATAGATGTTTCTTAATCAGGTTTAGAAATTTTCCCGTATTCCTAATTTGCTGTGTTGTTGTTGTTGTTGTTGTTATTGTGATTGGGTGTTGAATTTCGTCATATGCTTTTTCTCTGCCAGTTGATATAGTCATAAGCTTTTTCTTCTCCAGCTTGTTGATATGATGTATTACATTGATTTGAGTTTTGAATGTTGAACCAGCTTTGTATTCTTGAAGTAAGTCCTCCTTGATTGTAGGGTATAATTATTTTTATATGTCATATTTCAGTATTCAGTATGCTAATGTGTTGAGAAAGTTTTCCTCTAACGTCATGAGTGATAATGATATATAGTTTTCTTTCTTCATTTTTGTTTGTTGGGGGTCTGTCTCTGGTACTGCCATTGGCTTCCCAGTATGTATTGGGAGTGTTCTTTCTTCTGTTATGTGGAAGATAGTGCATAGAATTGGTTTTGTTTGTTCATTTAATGTCTGATAGCATTCTTCAGTGAACCATTTATGCCTGGAGATTTTTGGATACTTTGTAATTATGTATTTATTTTATTTAATATGTATAGAATGGCTCAGAGTATCTATTTCATATTGGATGGATTTTCCTAGTTGTCCTTTTCTGGAAATTGTTCCATTTCATCTACATTTTCTTTTTTGCTTCAAGTATTCCTTTATTATACTGTTTATGATGGAAAAATCTGTACCTGTATCTCCTGTTATAGTCCTGATATTGGAAATATGTCAGTTCTTTTTATTTTTGTTAATCTTCTAAGATGTTTATCAAATTTTTAATGTATTTAAAGAAGCGGCACTTTATACCACTGTTTTTTCTGTGCTATCTCTTTGTTCCTAATTTCACTGATACCTCTGTATTGATCTTTATTATATCTGTTCTTCCACCTGCTTTGGTGGTATTTTCCTCTGTAGTTTCTTAAGACGGATGCTTTAATCACTGATTTGAGATTTTTTGCTTTTCTAATGTAAGCATTACATTCTATAAACTTCCCTCACAGTACTTTCCTCACAAGTTTTAATACATTTTAATTAGATTTCATTTGGTTCTAAAAACTTTAGTCAAGACTTCCTTTCAAACTTATAAATAACTTAGAAGTGTATTGTTTAATTTCCTAGTGTTTGAAGTATTTCATGTTCTTTTTGTTCATGACATCTGGTTTTATATTTGATTGGGCTGTTTAAATTTGTTGAGGTTTGCTTTATGATCCAAGATATTGTCTTATCTTGGTGAATGTTGTATAAGGTTGCTTGAAACGAATGTGCATTCTACTGTCATTGGTGGAGTTTGTATAAATGTCCACACGATCCAGTTAGTTGATAATGTTACTCAGCTTCTAGGTCCCCGCTGATTTTCTGTTTAGTATTTCTATCAAGAGCTGAGAGAGGGATGCTGAAGTCCTGCCATATAATTCTGGAGCTGTCTTCCTCCTTTTAAGTTCTACCAGTTGAGGGTTTAAGTATTTGAGTTGGTTTTAAGTTCTATCAGTTGAATATTTGCAAGGTCTGTTGTAGGTGTATCCACATTTAGGATTCCTAAATCATCTTGGTGTATTGACCCTTTTATCATTGTGTAATGTCTCTCTTTGCCCCTGCAGCTTTTCTTTGGAGTATACTTTATCTGATACTAATATAGTCACTATTGCATTTTTTGGTTTATACTTTTCCATAATTTTACTGTCAACCTTGTCTATATCATTACATTTGAAATGAGCCTCTGTGAATAGTACTTATTCAAGTCATGCTTTCTTTTTACTCATTTTCCTTATTTTTTAAATTGCTATATTTAGAACATTCAAATTTAAAATAATTATCAATATGTTAGGGCATAAGTTGGCGAGTTTATGATTTGGTTTTTCTTTGTTCTCTGTTTATTTTTCCTCTGTTGTTTTGGATTCTGTTTTGTTTTGTTTTTGTTTTTTGCTTTGCCTTCCTGTGGGTTACTTTAACTTTTAGAATTCTATTAGATATATCTGTGATGATTTTGAGTATAAGTCTTTGTATTTTACTGGTTATTTTAGGTATTGTTTCTTACATATATAATTTATCACAGCCTACAGTATCAACATCTTAGCACCTTGATGTATAGAAACCTTATTTTCACTGGGTTTTTTAACAGAAGTATTTCCTCTTCATACACTGATAATCATATCGGATGATGTTCTTTTTTGCTTCAACTATCAAACAGGTTTTACACAATCTATGAGAAGCATAATGTGTTTACCTCTACTTTTATCCATTCCATTGTTCTCTCTTCTTGAAATCACAAGATTTGTTTTTCCTTTTAACATTTTCTTTTTTGCACACTCCTATACAGATCTTCCTTGACTTACAGTGGAGTTACATGTTGATAAACCCATCATAAGTTGAAAATATCAAGGTCAAAAATGCATTTAGTACACCCAACCCACTGAGCGTCACAGTTTAGCCCAGCCTACGTTAAACATACTCAGAATTCTTGCGACATACTCAGAATGCTTACGTTGGCCTACAGCTGGGCAAGATCATCTCACACAAAACCTGTTTTATAGTAAAGTGTTGACTATCTTGTGTAATGCATTGAATACTATACTGAAAGTGTAGAACAATGATTGTATGGGTATTTGCCATTAACATACACAGCCGAAAGCACACTAGACCTAAAGAATGTTTGAAATGGGGAACTAAAATTAATTGCTGGATAATGGGGATGCTAGAGTGACGGTATCATCACTTCTTCTTTCTTATGAAAGAGAGTAGCTGGTAGAAGGCACCAGGGCATCAACGCTTGTTGATGATTTTGCCCGAACAGTGTTCCTTAGGAAGATACCAAGTTTGGACAGTGCGGTTTGTTTCTTTTCAGTATATGTTTCTCTGTAGCAAGCAAGAGCATCCTGTGTCTGCCTGTCAGCTCTTGTTAATGTCTTGTAACTGGCCTCCATTTCTTCTAACATCCCTACCCGCTGCTGATAGTAGCTGTTACCTGTATCAGTTTGTTTGCTGTGAACTTTCTTGGTGTTTCGTGTGTAACTTTTTCTGCCTCATCTTCTCCCCCAGCCCCCAGTTTGATTAGCTTCTCAATAGAAAGCTTTTCAACTTTGGGGAGCCTGGGTGGCTCAGTTGGTTAAGCATCCAACTTCAGCTCAGGTCATGAATTCACCCTTCATGGGTTTGAGATCTGCATTGGGTTCTGTGCTGACAGCTTAGAGCCTGGAACCTGCTTCAGATTCTTGTGTTTCTCTCTCTCTCTGCCCCTCCCCCACTCACACTCTGTCCTCTCCTTCAAAAATAAACATTTAAAAAAATTTAAAAAGCTTTTCATCCTCAATGCCAACAAGCTCAGAAATGTCCTCATCATCAGTGTCCATTTCTGGCTGTTCCCAAGCACTAATGTCTTGTTACTTATTAAATAACAGCAGAATCTTTGAATGTGTTCACATATATCTTCAAAACTTCCTTCCTTCATGCATTACTATGTGACTTTTCCTGTAGTAATGTTCTGGATAGCATTTAGAATGTGAAAAATTTTCCCAAAACTTGGCTCGATTCAGTCACTCAGCAGTCAGCATATATGACATAAAGAGCATGCTTTGACCATAGCTGTTGCACCTTGGTCCACTGATTGACCGCAGTTGTGTTTGGTGGCAGATATACAACCTTTACACCAGGCTGATGCCCGCGACATCCCGGGCGTGCAGGAGAATCGTGAATGGATGGGATGTTGTCTTGCCTACGGTATTCTCTTGCCTGTGTAGTAAAGCAGTTCAGAAACCAGTCTAGACGGTGCTAATGTGATCCAGGTTTTCTTGTTACAGTGATGATAAACGGGAAGCATATACTTGCTCATATCCTTGAATACTCTAGGGTTCTCTGAGTGGTAGAGTAGGAAAGGCTTTATGAAATCTGCAACATTAACACCCGAATGCGGCATTACATGGCCTTTCAGTGCCCTGAATCCTGGCACTGTCTTGGGCTCTTGGCGAATGCATGTATGCCCCAGCACACATTTCCAGAACAAGCTTGTTTTACTGACCTCAACTATTTCTTCTGGCAAGTATTTCTCATCCACAGTTCTCATACTCAGCTCTTTCTTAAAAGCTTCAGCACCATCAGTCCTGGCACTTGCTGCCTCACTACTGACCTTCACATTATGAAAATTATGGTGACTCTTGAAACACTGGAGCCACTTACAACTTTCTGTGGACATTTGCATGTGTAGGATCATCATCATGCTCTTTTAGTGGATTGAAGAGACTTCTTGCCTCAGTCTGGATTGGCAGTGGGCTAAACAGTATGTGCTTCTGTATTTGGTCTTCTATCCACGTGACAAGAAATTTCTCTATGTTACCAGTTGGCCATGTCTTTTCTTCATGATGACAGTGGATTTAACCAATACTGACCACTAATATGGCTGCCGTTTGAGAAGGTCCTAACACATACGATGGCTTGGCACCTTCCTGCTAGACAGTTATCTTGAGTTTCATCTCAAGATTAATTGCCTTTCTCTTCGCACCAAAAGCAGGACACACAGATGGGTGCTTTGTAGACATGATGAGATGCAAAAACACAAAACACTGTCTCCAAACGCCAGCAACACAGTACAATATTTCAGTAGTTTGCCCTTGTGATTGCAGGGCTGACTGGGAGGCATGGCTGCTCCCAGCATCAAAAGAGATTATTGCACTGCATATTGTTAATCAGAGAAAAATATCCAAATTCAGATTTGGAAGTACAGTTTCTGCTGAATGCATATTACTTTTGCAAAATCATAAAATCATTGTAAATCAGGGATCATCTGTAATTAGGTCTTCTAATGGCAAATGTTTTTGTTTTCCTTAATAAATGTCTCAGCCTCCTTCATTCTAGTAGGATATTTTTGTGGGATATAGTATTTGGGTTCAGCAATTCTTTTAGTACTTGAAAAACATGTCAATTCCTTCTGGGTTTCAGATGAGAAGTCTGCCATTTTGAACCATTGCTCTGTCTGCAATGCTGCTTTCTGTCAAGCTGTTTTCAGAGTGTTGGTTTTTTTTTATTGTATATTGAGTTCAGAGTTTGGTTATGATATAATCTGGCATGAAATTTTGAGGGGTTTATTCTGTTTGGTGTTTGCTTAGCTCTTTGAATCTGATGGTGTATGTATGCCCTTTGCCCACTTAGAAGATTTTTAGATATTCTTCAGATATTTTTTCAGCCACACACTTTCTCCTCTCAGGACTCCAATAACATGAGTGGTAGATCTTTTGTTCTTGCTCCAGAGGGTCCTCAGACTCTCTCCCCCTCTCCCCAGTCTATTTTCTCCTTGTTGCTTAGATTGATTAATTTCCATTGATCTCTTTGAGATCACTGAATCTTTCCTCTCTCATATCTAATGTACTATTGAGCTAACCCAGTGATTTTTCAGTTTGGTTTTTGAATTTTTTAATTGTTTAATTTGTTTGTTTCTTTTATACATCATCTGTTTCTCTGCCTAGTTTGTAGCACCAGAGAATGACTCTGAGAAATAGGCCAAACTGTGTAGTCCATATTTTCTGGTGGTTTACCTTGACATTGGAATAGAAATCCTGAACTGTATGGAGGAAGGAAAGGCCTGCAGTCTTCTGTGTTGATTTCCACAAATATGTCTTTTTTTCCCCACAAATATTTCTAAGAACAGATATTGAAATGGAGAGTGAGTGATCTGCATAATGCAAAGAAGCAATTACCACTAATTTATATGGAAATTTTTCTTTAGCATTCCCAGACCCCAAAAATAACTCCTCTTAGGCTTTTCTGGTACCTTAAGACATCTTGGTCACAGATGCACAAAATAAATTGAGATAAAGCCCATATGCTCACAGACACAGTTCAAAGCTGAGATGGTGTAGTTCCTGGGATGTGTGCTGCCCCTGCAAGACGAATGCTTTGTTTTGTTTTGTTTTGTTTTAATGTTTTATTTATTTTTGTAAGAGAGACAGCATGATCGGGGAGGGTCAGAGAGAGGGAGACACAGAATCCGAAGACAGGCTCCAGGCTCTGAGCTGTTAGTACAGAGCCTGATATGGGGCTCGAACCCATGAACTGTGAGATCATGACCTGAGCTGAAGCCGAACGCTCAACCAACTGAGCCACGGCAGGCACCCCAAGATGAATGCTTTTCAACTTCTCTGGTAAAAGTCAAAATCCTTGGATTTCTTTCAGTTCATGGAAACAGGTCAGTACTACAGGCCTTTTGTAAAAGCAAAGTGCTGTAAGCAAACTTTCGAAAAGCAGGAAATACCTGCATAGCCTCAGATGGGAAAGAGGTCCCTCCTCTCCAAGGGTCACTCTTCCTCTTTGTGGTTGGACACGTAACCCCAGCTCCCCAGCTGTAGGACCTGGTGCATTTAAGCCCTCACCACGTGGTCTTGAGCTTCCCCTCTGAATCCCCTTTTAGCCTCATAATCAGCCCAGTGTTCAGGTCTCTGGTCTCACCCCCTGGCCCTTCCTGCGCCACGTGCCCCGTGAGCTCCGCCCTTCCTTCTCTCTGCCAGACACACCCTGTGTAACTGTTCCGTCTGCCGTCTGGCCTCACCCCCACAGCCTCCTCCACTCCGCTGACCACCTAGCTGACCACTTAAACCATGGCCATTGTCACCTGACGGAAGCCAGTCTCACAGAGTTCCCTCTTGTCCTCCCACGCTTCCCCTCCCCACCCTTGAACACACAGCCTGTCACTGGGCCTTCTGCTGCTGCCCACCTCTGACTCGAAGGTACTTTCCTGGTTCCTGTGACTTCCTGCCCTTCTACTTCAGAGGCTCTGCGTCTTCTATTAAACAGTCATGCTTCTCTGAATCCATGTGTCGCCATTGCTTTCTCATGTGTGAGGTGGTCCCTGGGTGAGTTAATCCCCCCCAACCCCAAGGCATTTTACTCAGTGATCTACAGAGTCCCCCCAAATCCTTGTCTCCAGGTTGAATGCTTCTGGTCATCGTTCCACACCTTGTCAGGATTCATATGGACTGAGCCTGTGTGCGCGTGTTGTGGACGGACCGTCACCACGAGGACGCACCCATAATGATCCCGACGGCAAGCAAACGTGTATTCCTGTTACACGCCGCAACTCTTAGCCTTTGCAACAGGCCTGTGGCAGGCGATGTCATCCCCATTTTACAGATCAGAAAACTGAGGGGCAGAAAGGCTAAGGAGTTTGCCCAGAGTTATACATCCAGCTAGGAAGTATGAGAATAGGGATTTGAGGCCAGTTACTGTGTTTGCGGCACCTGTATCCATATCCTTGCCTATATTCCTTCGTATAGGATAAGTCTTTGTTTTCCTAGTCATTTTTACTAAATGAATAAAATTGTGGTCAAATCCCCTTTTCTCGTTAGCACACGTTGGCCCTCCAGGTTGAGTGAGATACACCAAAGTCACTCTTTAACAGCTGCATAATCTGTTGAAACATAGGAAATGACAGGACATCTCTGGATTGAGGTGGCAGGGAGGTTGAAAAGGGCTATTGGAGGGTTTTACACGTCGTGTTTGAGGTGCCGAGAAATATCTCCATGAATCCCAGCGTGTTCTGTCCTGTTGCCCGAGCTGGATATCTTGCAGCTGTTTTTTTTTTTCATCACTGCACCCATCCAGTGCCTCATTCTGTTGTCATTACCTTTTATTTACGTCAGTAGACACTTCATGTATGTGTGTCTCAGTGAATGGTCACACACAGCAGTGCACCATTATTATCACGTTTGGGTCCCTTGCACGGTGTTTACACAAGGCTGTGTATAGAGTTGGCACAGTATATAGCACATGTTGACCTCGGAGAGAAACCACATGGGCTTCTGTGACCAGATCTCAAAGACTTGAAAAGTCATCATGAATGGTGGTGGTGAAAGTCCGCCGGACTACCCCAGGTGTGATAATTTACTCCGAAGACTTAAAGGACTCAGGACATACTCAATGGCCACGATTTATTACCAAAGGGATTCAAAGCAAACTCAGCCAAGGGAGAAGGACTGGAGTTCCTCAGGGGTTCCGAGCGCCCAAGTTCCATCAATGGCTTATGACAGCATCTGCAAAATGTCTTCTAGGGAAGCACACAGAAACTGCATGCCCAGGGGTTTTATTGGACACTGTTTCTCTAAAATATAGCCAAAATTCTAGACCTCCAGAAGGATAGCAGGTCACCAGCATAAGCCACATTGTTTACAATAACAATAGGCACACTGAGCCATTTTTCATTTCTGCCAATTCTGGGAAACCACCTGAAATAGAAGGTCCCAAGCTCCCACCAAGGGCAAACTTTGAACTCAAAGGATAGCAGTCTCAGACCTGTTCTGTTAACTCTTTCTTCACAGTGACGTGAATGGTACTATAAAGTTAGTAAATTCAAATGTCTTTTACACGTGTGAAACAAATACAATTTGCTGCAATGAAGAAATCCTAGCTTTGAGGTGAAGGCTTATATACATATAAACGATTGTAACTAAAACAATTAAGTCACATTGGATATTCTCACAAAGTAGGGTTAATTTAGTGATGACCAAGTACGGAGACTGGTGACAAAGGCTCTTGTCTCTATATAGATATGGATTCAGGTGTTTTGACTTGCAAATATTCCCTCTTTTGCCTTGATTTCAACAAAGATACAATGGCCAGGTCAATGCTATGCATTTCCTTTGCACATAATGTCGGTGATTTCACATTTATTCTTTGTTTCTGCTGTTGAAACTCGTAGCCTTTGGCTTCAAAAAGAGAAAATCAACTATGTGGTCATAATTTCTGCATCATTAAATGTGCATAACTTGAAATTATAGACTGGTGTTGCAGGCTTCATCAAGGTGCCGGAGCTGTCGGTGTGATTGGAGGGCGCCCTGCAGACACGATGCCCACCCCCGTGGGACCCTGGGCCCGGGGAGTGTGTGTGGCCTCCTCTGTGTGCACAGACGGCCTTCCCACCTCCGCCGTGGGGTGCGCGGGTGCTCTGGAAAGCTCAACGAGGTCACCCTGGAGTTTTGAGGGTTAATGACCTGTAATCTCCTTGCTGAGTTACACGTCTCACAGCTGAAGGGTCTGCGCAGAGGCGAAAACGGGCAGGTCGCTCTGTCGTCTCGGAGCGGCGTCGGGAGCGCGGGCCCTCTGGTCGGACTGCTGCCCAGACTCCCGGCCTTGCTCCTGTTTACTCTGCTGCTGCTTCCGGTCTCCGTGTGTCCCGCGCGTGTCCGCGTCGCCAAGTTCTTCCGCCGAGAACTCGCTGCTCCGCAGTCCACCGCCTCCTGGCTGCTCCGCGCCGACGTCCCCCGACGCCCCGACTTCCGCTTTGCCAGCCGGGCCACCGCTGTCCTCTGTGACCCGCTCTCCACGCCGATGCCGGAGATACGGCCCGACTTGGTCACGGACGACGCCCCCGCCCTGTCCCCCCCCCCCCCCGAAACGTTTCTGACTTCCCTTCACTCCTGGGATAAACGCCACATCCTTCACGTGGCCCGTCCACGGGCCTTCCCGGCTGGGACGTGCCTCATTTACCACCTCTTGCGCGTGCTGGCCTCTCCTTCCACCTCCTGTGTCCCCTCACTTTCCCCACTGCTGTGGCCTCTTCCCTCCCAACTCTGCCCAGTGAGTGCACGCTCATCCCTCACCTCGGCGCATAGCATTTCCTGAGCGAGCCTTTACCGGAACATGCTTCTGGATCACAGCGTGGATACACAGTGCCTTTCTCGGTTCCCCAAAGCCCCCTTCATGCTTGATGGTTTGCTAGGAGGATTTCCTTCACTCAGAACAGCTGTAACACTGCCTGTGACAGTGCAGGACACAGGCCAAGGTCACGGGCTCAGGGAGACCGAGCATCGGCTTCCAGGCGTCCGCCCCAGTGCAGCCACACAGGGGCTTAGTTCTTTGGGCAAAGGTGTGACAGTATGTTAGGTATCACCAATGAGGGAAGCTCACGGAAGCTTTAATGTCAGGGTTTCTTACTGAGGCACGCAGTACCTTTGTGGCTGACCATGGATACTGGGGCGGGGGGTCTACAGAAGGCCGAGATACAGTGTGTGTCACAGCCTCGGGCACACAAAAGCCACCATTCCCTGTGAGCCACACCGTTAGCATCAATCATCTGGTCAAGCTGATGCCGTGAGCGGGGCCTGCAGATCCAGGCATAGAACCACTTCCCCGGCCAGGTGTTAAGGACTGAGGTTGTCTTCCCACAGCTGGTCATGAATGTGTCACATCCTTTGGGATGTGTAGCATTTGAGCAGCCAAAGCCTGTTCAGTTAACACGTTTCTGCTCAGTCTGCCCTGCTGGCCCTTGGCCTAGGCTCTGTGACCACAAAAGTGTGCTATTGGCATGAGAATCTCTATGTAGGAAAGTATTTCTGTGACAGGCACACGGTCGTGTCATCAGAAATGTGCTTACCATTTGAAGGAGGCGGAGTGGGGTATGAGCAGATTAAAATGACAATCCATACTATTAAACCATTACATTCATGTCCATATTTTTGTACTAATTTGATTACTTGTCCCTTCTGATCAACTGTTTGTGATTTAAAAAAAAACCTCCCTGTCACTACCTTACGTCATCATCCTCACCCACTTTCTAACAGACCTTCCCCCCTCCTGCCCCTTATGTAGCCTACCTTCCATGCAGCACACAGAGTAATCGGTTAGAAACATGAATCAGGTGACATCAATACTTTACTTAAAGCCCTGCAGTAGCTACCCATTTCACAGCGGGGTTTCGCTTGTCTGTATTTTCTTCTCTGAATTCTTGATGCTCTGAATTTGGGGCCTTGCTCACTGCAGGGAGGCTGTCTCCTCCCAGGATAGCCAGTTCTCAGAAGTAGCAAACTGCTGATCCAGACTTGCCTTTCATATGCAAATTAGACAATCCAAGGATCTAAAGGGAAGCACCTCCTCCTTCTGGCTCTTACACTTCAAGAGACAATATTCTATGCCCATTATCCCAGGTCCTGGGACCAGACAATTTGGGGCATCCCTCCTGCCTAAAGCCTGCCAGTAGTATTCAAAGGAGCCAGTCCTTCGCCGTCTCCCCTGCCCTGCCTTACCTTTCCTTTGTGCAAAATACTAAAGCACGGAGCCATATTCTGTCCTCCACTTCTGCCCCCTGACCCATCCTCGTCGCCACAAGGCCCTGCAGCACGTGCCCTGCCTTTGGAGCCTACAGATCTGAAGGATACACTTGCTTCATTTGCAGCTCTGTGGATGCTACCACACCAAATCTACCAGTTCGTGGGCACGTTTCAGAACACGGAGGACATCTGTTCCAACCTCCTGTACAGTCCAGGGCAGCACAGCGTCTCCATTTCTCTCTCTGACTCCTCTCGTCTCACTCAAACCCCTGCAGATGCAGCTCCGGCCACATCCTGGCCCCTCTTCAGGCTCCCAGTGCTCTCCCCCTTCAGTTTCCTTGTCCCAGGTGTTCGCTGTGGGACACACTGTCCCCTCAGATGGCCACCCCGTGATTCCTTCCCTCCTCAAAGTCTGTGCTCAGGTAATAAATGTCTCGTTCGCCTTTTCCCAACCATGTTACATAGTGCTGCAAAACTGCTTTCATTCTACTCCACGGCTCTCACCTCGGCACTTTCCTGTTTCCACAGCAGTCCCTCCTTCCGACCCATATTGTTTAGGTTTTTCGTTGTTCTTGTTTTTAAACTATTGGTTGTTAGGATGAAACGTCCTCTAGAAGAGGAATGCATTCTTTTTTGATATATATGTGTCCCTTGTGTAGGGCAGTGCCTGTGCAGTCTCACTGGGGCATGAGTCCACATAACTACTCATGTTGTCAAGCTAGAAGTCCCTCCTTGCTCTTTTTTAGTTTAAATTTTCATTTTTAAACAATTTTAGATTTACTGTAAAGTGGCAAACATGTATTTTCCACTGTATATAACTTCCACCCAGCTTCACCTCATTATACATTGTTCACAAACTATTTGGATTTAACCAATATCTTCCCCCCAATAATGTCCTTTTGTTGCAAGATCCCATTCCAGGACACCAAGTTGCACTTAATCTTACCTCTTTAGTTTTCTCTCATCTCTGATAGTTGCTCTGTTACTCTTGTTTTTCACGATCCAAACACTTCTGATGAGTATTCATTGGGTGTTTTATATAATGTTCCTCAATTTGCACTTATCTGATTTTTTAATGAGTCAAGTGCTGGGTTTTGGGGAAGGTCATAACAGTGAAAAGCTTTGTTGCATTATACTATGTGGTACACGGTGTCAACAGGACATTACTGATGCTGCTAACCTTGATCACTCGGTAAGGGTAGTGTCTACCCATCTCCTCTGCTGTCAAGGTACCCTTTTCCTCTTTTCATATTTAGTCACTAATTCCAGCCACCTGAAATTCAAGGGAATCAAGCTCCACCACCTGAAATAAGACTATCTATGTATTACTTGGAATTCTGTAGAAAGGTTTCTCATCTCCCTGTATTCATTTATGTAAGAGCACTTTTGTATGTGACCTGTCAGTTAGTGAATTCAACCGGGGCACTGAGCTCTGTGCTAACAGCAGGGAGGGTGCTTGGGATTCTCGCTCTCTCTTTCTGCTCCTTCCCTGCTTGCTCGCTCGCTCTCTCTCTCTCACTCTCTCTCTCAAAAATAAACGTTTAAAAGCAAAGAAATCCGTGTGTTGTGATTCCATCTTATACGCATGGGAGAAGAAGAATGGAGGTCTACACCTTGGTGATGTGTTTAGTAATCGTGACAGAACTGCAGGGTCACATGCACACGCTGTTTCCATATTTATAACTGTATGTATATTCGTTGGAAGCTGCATTTTATTTTCTCACCTTGTCATGAGAAAAAAACCCCACAAATAACCAACTATGACTTCTAAGAACTTTTGTAATATATTCTCAAAGGATTGTTAGGATTCCTAATGGGACTCTTGGTTTCTTGTCTGCACTTACTTAATGCCGGGTCAGTTCAGGGTTCGCTCCTACCCATTTCTTTGTCCCTCTATTCTCAGGCTTTTCTTGAGACTGGAGAGAACCGTGTTTCCTAACAACTCCCGAATTTGCAGATCCACGCACGACCCCTGGGCCAGCGTTCAGACACGGGTTAAAGTGCCCCTGAGCCCGACCTCCCCGGGCCTCATTCACCAGCGGGCGTCAAGGCCTGGCACCACGTGCGGCCGGAGCTGGTCCAGAGACAGCGAGGGGCCAGGCGGTGCGCATGCGCCGCGTGGGAGGGTGCTTCCGGCGTCCGCGTCCGCGTTTGGCTCTCGCTCCTCTTACCGCTCATGTGCCGGGCGCCCCTCCAGGAGGATCGCGAGGAGGTGAGGCGCACGGGGAAGTCGCGAGCCGAACCGAGGGCCTGGTTCCCCGACGTGACACGTGCTCCCACCTTGGGCGGACGTCCCGCCTCCGGAGCCTCGATTTCCCAAGACACGTGACGGACCGCGTCGCCCCCGCCCGTCGGCCCCACCGTAAAGCAGGTCTGAGGCGGCACTCGGCCTCGCGCACTCTTCCACTGGAGGAGACGGGCTTGGGAAGATCCCCGCCGCCGCTGCTGGTTTTAGGGACAAAACCACATTACCCAGAAGGCTGTATACCGCGTGTCTGCGCGCGCTGAGCCAATGACAGCCCAGAACACGGACATTTGCTGCGGCCGCGCCGCCGGGGGCGGGGCTTCCGGTCCCATGGAGACGAACGTCATCCGCCTGTGCCTGGCGGGTCTTCCCGGTCTGTGCGGCTTGGAGCGGCGGTGGGTAGGACGCCTTTACGAGGCGCGAGCGGAGAAGGCGGTGAGGAGCCTAGATCCTACCTCCGCGTCCTTGTATAGCCTGACGTTCGCCCCTCATCCTCCGTAACGGGGTGTCACGTGAGCGCCGCTGGAGTCTCCGGCCGCCGTCCCCGCAGCTCTGACGGAGACGCCCTGGGCCTCGAGCACGTTTCACAGCGGGGAAACTGAGGCCGGGAGTGGGACCGTCAGCCGAGGTCGCCCCTCTCTGGGGCCCCTCGGCTGCCGCCCCTCCGGTCCCCGCTCTGTGCACAGGCTCCCACGATGGCGGCGTGGATGGCCCCTGCGCGGGTGAGTGGACGACGCAGTGGGCACTGCCGCCTCTGCTGCGGAGAGGGCTCCCGGGCAGCCGGAGGCCAGGAAGCCGTTCGCTTCCGTTTTCTCCTCCTCTGTGTACGGCACGCGGCGCTGGCTTGTCATTATCATCCGGAGTCCCGCGCCAGTGCCGGAGCCCCAGCTGGTGTTCGGTCAGTGCCTGGAGGGTGAAAGGCGGTGCGTCCTTCCGCGGGCGTCCGTCACTCACAGATGCCACCGGCGCCGGGACCTGCAGGGGTCCACCCCGCCCTCCCGCCGGCCTCCTCTGACCTTGCCTTCTTCCTGGGGGCCGTTCTCCAGACACCCCAGCCTGATCATGCCGAGTTGTCTTTCATCCCCAGCCTTTGTCCTTGTCCTGCCCTCCACCCGCGATTCTGTCCCTGTAACTCGGGGCGGGCGGGCGGCTCCCTGTTACATCCTTCTGGCCTCTGCTCACGTCAGGCATTTGGACAGAACGTTCCCAGCAGTTCATGCCGAAGTGGCTCCTTTCCTGCTTGCCCATCAGCTGCCTTTTTTTTTTTTTCCAAAAAAAATTTTTTTTGGTTTTTATTTATTTTTGAGAGAGAGAGACCGAGAGCAGGGGAGGGTCAGAGAGAGGGAGACACAGAATCCGAAGACAGCCTCCAGGCTCTGAGCTGTCAGCACAGAGCCTGACGCGGAGCTCGAACCCACAAACCATGAGATTGTGACCTGAGCCACAGTCGGAAGCTTAACTGACTGAGCCACTCAGGTGCCCCTCAGCCGGCATTTTTGTGTAGGGAACCTGGCAAAATTCCCTCCACGTTTCTGGTTGAATGTGTCTGGGATGCTGTGGAAACACAGAGAAGACAGTGACAGAGGAGCCATGACTGCCGCCTCCGTTAGCGTTTACTGTGGGCTGATGGGCAGGCCTACCGTCTCACCTCTCAATCCTCACCTCCTTTGAGTTAAACTCTGTTATTATCATTGTTTTGCATGAGAACAACTTGAGGCTCAGAGAGTTCAGTTATCTGCCCAAATTCACTGCAGCCCTTTTTTTCCTTTTTAATGTTTTATTTATGTTAGAGAGAGCAGCACTGCGGGGAGGGGCACACCGGGAGTGGGGGTGGGGAAGAGGATCCCAAGTGGGCTCCGTGCTGCCAGCTGCAAGCCGGATGCAGGGCTCAAACTCACAAACCATGAGATCATGACCTGAGCCAAAGTCAGACGCTCAACCAACAGGCCCCCAGGCACCCTTCACTGCAGCTCTTAAGTAGCAGAAACCACCAGTGTGTCGGCCACCACAGCCTGTATTTGTACCCCCTTCTTTGCAAAAAGCAGATAGGGGTCCCTGGCTGTGACCCCTAAACATTGCAAGCCAAGCAGGCTTCCTTGGAGAAGGTGGTCTTGGGCAGGAGGTGGGGATGTGGCATTTGAGCGTGTGGAAGTGTGTGGACCAAAAAAAGTATGTTTGTTTCAGGAGTCCCCAGAGGACCTGTGTGATTTCCAGGGTCCCCCTCCCCATCTGCTGAGACACACCCTGGGAGGGCCAGATTCTGTGGTCATCTGCTGAATCGTACACTCTGCCAGGACAGACCCTGTGGCAAATCAAAGGCTGTTGTCATGACCACAGCCTGCATTGTCCTCAGCAGCTTCCGTTCTCTGGGCCTGAAGTATTCTTTCCTCAGGAGCAAGTGCTGTGAAGACCCTAGTGGGCGGGTTTGAGTTCTGGCAGACGTGCCAGAGGAAAGAAAGAAAAAAAAAAGATTTCTGTAGGACAAAGAACTAGTGGCTCTTGTGGATTCTCCCTAGCAGTCTGAGGAGCAGAAGGCAGTGGGGCCTGATCCAGGCCCTGCCACTTTCCAGGCAGGTGCCACCCCCTCGGGTGACCGTCCTGTAAGGTGGCTGCTGATGAGTTCGCCCCCCTGCCCACGGCTACCGAGTGATGTGCGACGTTGGCCGAAATGAAAGTGACTTGGATATCTATGAGACGTGCTTCAGGTCTTCGCCAGCTCCCCTGCTGACGGGGCCCTGATGACTGACATGACGGTGACGACGAGGCCTCAGGCCGTGGCAGGCCGTCCCAGGGTTTCTCTCACAAAAAACGGTTTTCTGTAGTTCTCAAAACTGTCACCACCCAGTGAGAATTACCGTACTGATCCAGGAATTGAGGCTCGGAGAAGTGAAGTGAGGCTCCCAAGCTCACACACCAGGCAAGTGCTGACTGTAAGAGCATTTGGACCTCAGGAGTGTGACTTTCCTTCCCTTTAAGGAGATGGGCAGAAGCTCGGCGAGGCCGGCAGTCCACGAAGACCAGTGCATTTCAGGGGTTGTTCTGTAATCATCGCTACTGTTTCCATTCTTTTCTCCCATTGCTGCTGTTTTCATGACTTTCTTCAGTCCTCTGGCGTCTTAGAGCCCTTCCGCACAGGAAGGTCCTGACCTTGGGTCATTGTCCCTTGGCTCGGCACAGGGGAGGCCTGGCTCCTGCACTGCTGTAATCAAGGCAAAGCAGCCTCGTGGTATCCTGAGGCCAGCACCGAGCCCAGCCCTCAGCGCGCGTTTAGTCTCTCTGCTCCCTTGCCTTGAAGAGAGATTCGTCCCGGTTCCCCTCAAGAGCCCCAGGACAAACACAACTGCCTCTGTTTGACTTTTCAGATCCCTGTGACCTTCGATGACGTGGCCGTGACTTTTACTGAAGAGGAGTGGGGGCAGCTGGACCCGGCCCAGAGGACCCTGTACCGGGAGGTGCTGGTGGAAACCTGCAGGCTCCTGGTCTCCCTGGGTGAGGCGTCCCTTGTCGGGCCGTGTGGGAGGCCTGGCCCCTTCTTCACTCCACTCTCTGGCTCCAGGCCTGGCTGGTCGAGGAGGCCTCGGTAGCCTGCCGCCCTCCTCCGCAAGCTTCGTTGATTTTCGAGACTCCCTCTTCGCCTGCTCTTCTGAGTGGGAGGGAGGGTTCGGCAAGAACAGTTTGCTTCAGGTCACAGCCAAAGAAGCGTGCATTGGGAGGAAGTGGGGGTGTCCCACAGAACCCAAAGGAAGGAGTGCTAGCTAGGCCCCTTGTGTTCCTGATCCGGGAACTTCCAGAAGCACGCTTATGCCCTGGCTTCCGGAGCTTTCGTCCTGACCTCTGTCTCTGGGCTTGCTTACGTCTCTGTCTTTCCACAGTGACTTTTTCTGCCACGGCTGTTCTGCAGCAGGAAGCAGCCGCCCAGTCCTTGCGGTGTGAGGCCCTGTGCCCCGTGTCTCTGCTCATCCTGTGTGCTGACACTGTTCCTCCTCCATCGTTCAGTTCGCCCGCCATGCCTTCCTCGGCGAGTACAGAAGTAGGGCCCCTGCAGCGAGTCCCTCTAAGTAATCCGTTCAATTTAAAAGACACCCCGTCATTGCAAAAAGCTCTCCTGCATTTTTTTGGTGGCACAGATCCTTTCTTTTGTGAAATGTTGACAAGAATAGATGGTGTTTATTTCTGTGCAATGTCCTTATTTGAGCAAATGACTGAGGGGGATTCCCAGTGTTTTGTGTTTAGTGGTTTGTGAAGTGCTGTCTGGCGTCACCAAGTCTGCCTCTCCCTCTGGGCCGTGTTTCCTGAGGACTGAGGCCTCCTGCTCACATCCCCCTCTCACTGCTTCAGCCTCCTGCCCTGAGGCTGCTGGCCCCCACGGGACTGTTCGCCGTTTCCTTCTTCGCATAGTGCTTAGGAGACAGGGTCTGGTGCCAGACCCTTACTGTCCAGTCCCCGCTCTGGGTTTCTGGGCAAGTTACTGAACCCCTCAGTGCCTCAGTAATCTCAGGTAAAATGACGTAATATAGCACATCTACTTCACAGGGCTGTTGTCAAGGAAAAATGGTTTAGGACACTGTCTGGTGGTTCTTGCAATGTGCAGCTTCAGCGATTGTGACTCTTACTACTGTTACTCATGTCATCATCATCCTCATTGTCTTGGTCATCACCCTTATACTTGGACTCAGGCATCTTCTGGAATAGTGTTATAAAGCTTTGTAGTTAAAGAGGCCAGATGCCAGACATGACTAGACAGACCCTGGTCCATCCTGCCTCAGCCACTTCTCATTTCCATGGTTTCAGCAAATCTGCCTGAGCCTCGGTTTCTTCATCTGTAAATGGTGCTGGTCACAGTATTTACTTCGTGTGGCGGCTGCTGTTAGGAAATCCTAAAATAGAATTTTTCACGCAAGTCCCACTGGAAGAACACTAGAACACTTTGCTTAGGATCTAAAAAAGACTTAGATCAGTGAAGACACTGACTTCTGAATGTGAAGTCTCAATACTTTATTTCATCTTTTTTCTTTTAAGTTTATTCATTTATTTTGAGAAGGAGAGCACAGGAGGGGCAGAGAGAGGGAGAGAGAGAGAATTCCAAGCAGGTTTCACCCTGTCAGTATGGAGCCTGATGTGGGGCTTGAACTCATGAATGTCAAGATCATGACCTGAGCTGAAATCAAGAGTCGGATGCCCAAACTGCCTGAGCCACCCAGGCACCCCAAGGCTCAATATTTTAAATATGTCATTTCTTTTCTAAGGTTAGTACCTAAAACACACTGCATTTAAATTGCTTAGCACAGTCCCTTGGGATATGGCTACATCATATAAATATTAGGGATTTTTTGAGGTTTAGTTTTGAGAGAGAGAGTGTACCAGTGAGAGTTGGGGAGGGGCAGAGAGAGAATCCCAAGCAGGCTGCATGCTGTCAGCGTGGAGCGCGATATGGGGCTTAAACTTGAAAACCATAAGATCATGACCTGAACTGAAATCCAGAGTCCAGACGCTTAACCAACTGAGCCACCCAGACACCCCTAGTTGGTTTTTTTTAGACTTTTTAGAGGCGCCTGGGTGGCTCAGTTGGTTAAACATGTAACTTCAGCTCAGGTCATGATCTCATAGCTTGTGGGTTCAAGCCCCACCTGGGGCTCTGTGCTGATAGCTCAGAGTCCAGAGCCTGCTTTGTATTCTGTGTGTCTCTCCCCTGCCACCTGCTCTAAAATAAACATTAAAAAGAAAAGCTAAAAGACTTTTTTAAAAGTAGTTTTAGGTTCCTAGCAAAATTGAGAACTTTCCCATAAACTCACTGCCTCCACACCTGCACAGCCTCCACATTATCAGTTCTCCTCCCAGAGTGGTGCGGTTGTTTCAGTCGGTGAACCTACGCTGACGTCATAGTCCCCCAGAGTCTATAGTTTACATTAGGCATCACTCCTGGTGTTGTGCATTCTGTGAGTTTGGGCAAAGGTATAATGACATGCTTTCAGCATTACAGTATCATGCGGAGTATTTTCATTGTGCTAAAAATCCTCCTTGCTCTGCTGTTCAGCCCTTCTCCCTCTCCCCTTCACCAACCCCTAGTCTTTTCACTTTCTCCATTTGTGTCTTCCAGAATGTCCTATAGTTGGAATCATACTGTATGCAGCCTTTTCAGATTGACTTCTTTCACTTCAAAATGTGCACTTAGGGTTCTTCAGTGTCTTTCCACGGCTTGATAGATCGCTCTTTTTAGTGCCAAGTACTCCACTAGATGTGCCACTGTGTAGCCATTCACTGCGCAGGAAGTCTCTCTCGCTTCCAAATTCCAGCAATTAACTATAAAGCTGTTGTAAATATCCATGTGTAGACTTTTTTGTGGACTTTTAGATGAATACCAAGGAGAGCAATTGCTGGATCCTTGGATCTTATGGTAAAGTTATGTATACCTTTTTCTTGTTTTATTACATTTTCTTGTCTTGTTACATTACCTGATGTTTCTAGTGTTTTTGTAGATGTTCTTTATCAAGTTGAGGAAATTTCCCTCCATTCCTCTTTTGCTTAGAGTTCTTTTTTTTAATGTATTTTCTAAAGTTTATTTATTTATTTTGAGGGAGAGAGAGAGGGGGAGAGAAAGGATGAGCAGAGGAGAGGAACAGAGAATCCCAAGCAGGCTCCATGCTGTCTGCACAGAGCCAGATGCAGGGCTCGATCCCACAAACTGAGATCGTGACCTGAGCCTAAGTCAGGTGTCACAGGCTCCCCAGAGGTTGGTTGGTTTGATTTTTCATAATGAGTTGATGTTGGATTTTATCAAATGCTTTTCTGCATTATCAATATGATTTTTTTTTTCTTCTTTAGCCTGTTGATATGATGGATATTGTTAACTGATTTTCAAATTTTGAATCAGGTTTGTATATCTGGGATAAATCCCACTTGGTTGTGGTATATAATGTTTTTGTACACTGTTAGTTTTGATTTATTAATATTTTGTGGAGGATTTTTTTTTTACACCTGTGTTCATGAGACATATTGTGTATATTTTTCTGTAATGCCTTTATCTGATATTAGGGTAATGCTGGCCTTATAGATTGAATTAGGAAATATTCCCTCAGCTTCTGTCTCTGGGAGAGATTATAGGGAATTGGCATTTCTTCCTTCAGTATTTGTAAAAAAAAAAAATTTTTTTTGAGTTTTATTTATTTTTGGGGCGCCTGGGTGGCTCAGTCGGTTAAGCCTCCGGCTTTGGCTCAGGTCAGATCTCACGTTCGTGGGTTCGGGCCCCGCGTCAGGCTCTGTGCTGACAGCTAGCTTGGAGCCTGCTTCCGGTTCTGTGTCTCCTCTCTCTGCCCCACCTCCTCTCGTGATCTGTCTCTCTCTGTATTAAGAATAAATAAAACATTAAAAAAAAAAGATTTAGGTTTTATTTTTGAGAGAGAGAGAGAGAGGGAGAGGGAGAAGGAGAGGGAGAGGGAGAGAGGAGTGTGAGCAGGGGAGGGGCAGAGAGAGAGGGGGACACAGAATCAGAAGCAGGCTCCAGGCTCTGAGCTGTCAGCAGAGGCTGATGCAGGGCTCAAACTCACAAACTGAGAGATCATGTCCTGAGCTGAAGAGGGATGCTTAACCGATTGAGCCATCCAGGGGCCCCAATTTCTTCTTTCAGTATTTGGTAGAAGTCACCAGTGAACCCATCGGGGCCTGGTGTTTTGTTTTTTGGAAGGTTATTAACTATTGATTCAATTTCCTTAATAGATGTAACCTATTTGGATTATCTTTTTTTTCTTGTGTGAGTTTTAGCAAATTGTGTCTTTCAAGTGATTGGTGTATTCATCTCAGTTATTGAATTTGTGAGCATAGAGTAGTTGATATATCCTTTTAATGTCCTTTTAATGTCCGTGGGGTCTGTAATTTTTGTCCTCCCTCCCTCCCTCTCTCTGTATTTGTACTTAGCATGGCTAGAGGCTTATCCATTTTAATGATCTTTTTAAAGAACCAAATTTTGGTTTTGTTGATTTTCTCTATTTTCTGTTTTCAATTTCACTAATTTCTGCTCTAATTCTTATTTCTTCTTCTAGTTTCCTCAGGTGGAAATTTATAGAATTAACTTTAGATCTTTCTTTAAAAAAACTATGATTTCTATGTTACAAATTTATTGCTAAGCACTGCTTTGCTGCATTCTACAATTTTGCTAAGTTGTATTTTTTATTTGTTTCTTTGCTTTGAAGTGTTTTTTTTTTCCAGTGATCTCTGCACTCAACATGGGGCTTGAATTCATGACCCCAAGATCAAGAGTCACATGCTCTTCCAACTGAGCCAGCCAGGCATCCCCTATTTTGGTTTTCATTTAGTTCAAAATGTTTTTTTTTGTTTTTTTTACTTTCTTGAGATTGCTTCATAGACCCATGTATTATTTTACAGTGTGTTGGTTTAATCTTTACCTATTTGGGGATTTTCTGGTTATCTTTCTATTATTTAGCTTCTGGTTAAAGGGCAGGCATTATATGATTTCTGTTCTTTTTAAATTTTGGTTAAGGTATGTTTTAGGGCCCAGAATACGATCTGTTATGGTGAATGTGTATTCTGGTTTTGGATGAAGTAGTCTACAGATGTCACTTATATCCAGCTAATGGATGGGATTTTTCAGTTCAACTGTGGCATTACTAATTGTCTGCCTAGTCGATCTGGCCATTTCTTTTTTGTTTGTTTTTAAGTTTATCATTTATTTTGAGAGAGCAGGGCAGAGAGGGAGAGAGAGAATTCAAACAGTCTCCTCACTGGCAACACAGAGCCTGATGTGGGGCTCAAACTCACAAAACTGTGAGATCGTGACCTGAGCCGAAACCAAGAGTTAGATGTTCAACCAACTGAGTCCCCCAGGTGCCCGGGGCCTGTCCATTTCTGATAGAGCGGTAGAGTGGGCTCCAGCTTTGATAGTGGATTCATCCATTTCTCCCTGTCATTCTTCTCATTCTTGTCATTCTATCAGTTTTTGCCTCCTCAAGTTTGATGATAGACACATATAGATTACGGAATTTTCTGTATTCTTGGTAAATTAACCTCTTTATCATTATTACTGTCTTCTTAATCCCTGGTAAATTTCCCTGCTTTCAAGTCTGCCCTGTCTGAAATTAATATAGGTATGCCTGCTTTCTTTTGATGAGTGTTAGCATATTCTGCTAACATATTGGTATGTTTTTCTCCATTTACTTTGAACATGTACGTGTCTTTATATTTGCCATGGGTTTCTTATAAACACCCTGTAGTTGGGTCTTATTTTTTGATCCCCTCTGACAATCTCTGTCTTAACAACTGGAACATTTAGGAAAAAACACTCTTGTTCCAAGTGATTATTGACATAGATTAATATTCGCCAATTTGTCACTGTTTGCTATTTGTTGTCCTGTTCCTGTTTTTGCATTCCAATCGTTTAGCCTGGAATAAACCTTTCTCTCTGCTCTGAATACCCAGCCACCTGCCTTCCTCAGACTGTCTATGATCAGAGATACCATTAGTGAAATGAACCTACTGAGTGGGGTGCCATCACCTGGGGAGTGTTTAAAATCTCATGCCCAGGCCTCACCCCAGAGGTTTTGTGCAAATTAGTCTGTGATGGTGGCGAAGCTCACCAGGTATTGGCTGATGCACAGGGAGGCCGAGGCCCCTGGCTGGATTAATTAGAAAGCACCTTCAGGATCTAGGTCTAAACAGCACTGAGATTCTCCAGGATGGGGATCAAAGGGAGTCGGTGCTGTCTGTCTGCAGTCTTTGGGGCCCAACGACAGTGTTTTATGCAGCTGGTTTCCAGGTCACATCATTGTATTTACATGGGTGGGAGCAGCTTCAATCTGAGGCCTTCTCCCAATTCTGATGTCCCAACTTAGATCGAGAGGTTTCTTTCTTCTCACGAGAATTTCCATGTCCTCTTTCTATCTCTGCAAACAGGCTCTCCTCTGCCCAAACCAGAGCTGATCTACTCACTGGAGCAGAGCCCAGAGTTACGGACACTGCAGAGAGGCCTCTTCCCTAGCAACCCAGGTAGGTGCCAGCAGCTGGCCAGGTGGGGGTGCTGGCAGCCTGCGGATGGCAGTGATTACTGCCCCTGCAGTTTGTGGAAGTCTTACTGTCGTGGCCTCTCCAGAGACTTAGGATGCATGAAGCCTTGTGTCCTGAGGTCCTTGTGCCCCTCCCCCCTCCATCACAATGTCCGGCACTCCTGCGGAGGTGCAGGGCCCATTCGGTAATAAGTTCAGGCTCTGGGCTCCAGCTATTAGGCTTAAAAACTAGCTGTGACCCACCGCAGCCTTGGGCCCCAGGAAAGGTGCGTCGTTCCGCGGTGCATGTCTGCACACTGGCGTCAATTTCACTTTCCTTGATTAACCAATCTCCTTGTGAGGGATGTCTAGATTTGCATTCCATATCTCCACCTGACTATTATTTTCTTGCACTTTTTGAATGAGGTGTAATTCATATGCTATGTTGTGCAAAAGCCTCAAGAGGTCAGCTTGATGAATCTTTGTATATATATAAACCCACATAACCACCACTACGCTAACATATACCATAGTGCCCCCATCTGTGGCTTCACTTTCTGAAGTTTCAGATACCCATGGGCAACCATGGTCCAAAAGCAGATGACCGTCCTTCTGATGCATCAGCAGAAGGTCAGTAGTCGCCTAATGCTGCATCACACGTCTGCATCAGTCACCTCCCTTCATCTCCTCCCACGGGCACTTTGTCATTCCTCAGCCCCCCACGAAGGGTGAGTGCCGCACAGTAAAATAGTTTCAGATAGAGACCACATTCGTGTAACTTTTATTCCAGCGTTTGTTACAGTTGTTCTATTCTATTATTAGTTACTTTTAAAAATTTCTTATGTGTCAAATGAATAAATTAAGCCTTGGGTAGTGTATACAGGGACAAAACATAGCGTATATAGGATCGATACTGCCGGCAGTTTCAGGGACCCACTGGGGGTCTTGATACAAATCCCCCACAGATAAGGGGGACCGCTGTAGAAGATCTCCAGCACCTTGTCAGGGTCTCATGCCCTCACCAGCCCCTTCTGCTAGGTGGCCCCTAGCTAGACCATCAGCGGAGGTTTGTTCTGACTGTTGAAGCCCACTGGGTGCTGTCTATTTCTGTCCTCTTGATCATCATCATGTCTGTGAGATTCTTTTTGTGTGGTTGCATATAGTTGGAATTTTTCATTCTCAGTACTGTGTAATGTCTCATTGTGTGAAACACATCATCATGTCTGTGAGATTCTTTTTGTGTGGTTGCATATAGTTGGAATTTTTCATTCTCAGTACTGTGTAATGTCTCATTGTGTGAAACACTGCCATTTGTTTATCCCTTCCCCTGTTTTTTAAAATTTTTTAGTGTTTTTATCTATTTTTGAGAGAGAGACAGTTTGAGCAGGGGAGGGTCAGCGAGAGAGAGAGACACAGAGTCTGAAGCAGGCTCCAGGTTCTGAGCTAGTGGTCAGCACAGAGCCTGATGTGTATCCCTTCCCCTCTTGACAGGCATTCCTGTTGTTTTCAACTCACTGCTGCTGAGAACATTCCTGTCATGTGTTTCGGTGATGATAGGCACTGATTTCTGTGAGGAACGGACTCTGGTATGTTTCTGGGTCAGACTGGCTCTGCTGGAAACTGCCAAGCAGTTCTGCAGTATGGCCACCACCCTCCCCCCACCCCGTCACATTCCTGCCATTCACACATGAAAGTGGCAGCATTGTCCTCTTCGTTCTTTGAGGCCCCGTGGGGGGGGTTCCCTCTGTGCCACAGCACGGAAAGTGTTCCTGATACGGTCACCACTTTGCTCCCAGTTCCCAAATATGGCAGCGACCATCGCAATAATGGGTAATGGCCCACAGTTTACTGAGCGTCCCTGCAGGGGCTGGCGCTGTGCTGAGCGTTGTACAGGCCTGTTCTCCTTCAACTTCAGGGCAGTCTGTGAGGCAGAAGCAGCATCTCACTGTTGCCGACCAGGAGGTTGAGAGGCGAACAGCTAAGTAGCTTGGGCAGCACCTGCTCACTTGGTATAGGCAGAACTCAAGCAAGGGTTCCGGCTCCAGAACACTTAACCAACGTGCCGTGGGAACTCCTAATGCGGCACAGACTCTCCCGATTGTGTCATGGGCATCCGGCCCTCTTGGGGTCTCTGCCCCTAATCTCCTGGGATTTTCCTTGTGTCCTCGCTTTGGGGGCGACTTTAATATTGGCTCATCAGGCCTCTCACAGACCATGCTTTCTTTTTTTTTTTTTTTCCTTTTCCAAGTTTATTCACTTATTTCGAGAGAGAGAGAGAGAGAGAGAGAGAGAAAGTGGGTAAGGGGCAGAGAGAGGGGATAGATCTGAAGCAGGATCTGCATTGATAGCAGAGGGCCCAAGGCGGGACATGAACTCACAAAACAAGATCATGACCTGAGCCAAAGTCAGACCCTTAACCGACTGAGCCATTCAGATGACCCATGGACCATTATTTTTATTCTTCAATACTCTCCAAGGTTAATACATACATTCTTACACTGTCAGTTGACACGCTTCTTAATTTGGTCCCAGATGCATAGTATGGGACTAACGCATGGCAAACAGGGCGAACATGGGTTATGTTTTGCTCAGTGTGTGGCACCATACCGAACACGGTCCACATAGCAAACATGACAAATGCAGAGTTTCACTTCATCCTCACAGAGTCCTACAAGCCTGGCTTTTTTAGCTTTATTCTAGAGAAGACAGAATGAGGGCTGAAGGAATTTGAATGCCTTATGGGGTGCCACAGAGCTACTACTGAGTTCTCATGGGACTTGAGCCTAGGGTTTCTGTCGTGCAAGAGCATGATCTTTTTTTTCTTAATGCTTTATTTATTTTTGAGAGATAGAGACAGAGCATGAGCGGGAGAGGGGCAGAGAGACAGGGAGATGCAGAATCCGAAGCAATCTCCAGGCTCTGAGCTGTCAGCACAGAGCCTGACATGAGGCTCGAACCCACAAACTGTGAAATCATGACCTGAGCTGAGGTCAACACCCAACCGACTGAGCCGCCCAGACGCCCCCCAGCACCATAATCTTAACCGTGACGTTGCTGTGACCCCTAACTTTTGTTTAGTAGACCTCAGGTACAAATTTCAGTTAGTCCTAAACCTTGGTTTATGACACACTGTCATGACTGATTCATGAACGACTTTGATTAAGTGATGTATTAACTATAGTATTTGCTTATTCATTTCTTTTTGAAAATAACGTACTTTAACATCACTGGACCGGAGAATGAGAACGATGCTCTTACCCACTGTCTAGTCGGTCTGCACTGCTGGAACAAGACTAGCACAGACTGGCAACTGTACCAACAAATGTTTATTGTCCACGGTTCTAGAGGCCGGAAGATTACGATCCAGGTGCTGGCAGATCTGCTGTGTGGTGATGGCCCTCTTCTGGTTTGCAGCTGGAGGTCTCTTCTGTCCTCACACGGCACAGGGAAGATGCAGATGCTCTTGTGTTTCCCCTTGTGAGGACACCAGTCCCATGTCGGGCTGTGCTCTCATGGGCCCATCTCTGGAGCGCTGCACTTCCTGAGTCTCAGAAGACTCTGCCTTTGTCATGCTGTTAGCTGAGGCTGAAGTGGCAGTCCTGCTTTCTCTGTCCGGCAGCTTCTAGTTCTTATGCGGGAAGCCCCCTAACCTCTCATGGCAGCTGCACGGGCTGCCTCAGGTGCCCCTTCGCCGGCCCCTTGTAGCACCTTCAGACGTTCTTGTTTGGGGCAAACCCACAGACACACGACATTACGCTGTCTGCCTGTCCCTAGCCTCCACACTCTCTGTCCCCCATCTGTCCTCTCCCTCTGGGTTTCCCGTTAAAGGTTTCAAGAGTTTGAGGTCCAAAAAAGAAAGAAATTGCAAACTGGGTTTCAGAGATTGGAAGACACAGCAGGCGTAGAGCCACTGTTTCCCTTTCTTTATTCCCTTTCCTGAAATAGCAATTTTAATTTTCTGTGTTGCCATCTCTAAGAGGCCCTTCTGTATATTGTATTCTTTTCAGGTGACAATGCAAAACCTGAGACCACTGAGCCTTTCCCTTCTCACCTTGCCTTGTGTAAGGATATCTCACCACAGGAGCAACTGACTCTGCAAGCCCCAGGGGACTCCCAGCTGGGGCAAGGCAGGAGTCAGGATAGGCCGTCAGAAATGCCAGAAGGCCTACTGGGACGAGGGATGGACCCCCTGATGGAGGAGCTCCCTGGGAGCACGAAGCCCAAACATGACGGTTTCAGGGCAGATGATGGTCTACACTCAAGGACTGTACAGGGGCTGATCCCTGCGGGATGTGCCCTCCATGAATGTGACTCACAGGGACCCCTAAAAGATGCCTTGATTCATGAAGAGAAGCATCTCTATAAGTGTGCGGAGTGCGGAAAGGTGTTCACCAAGAACTGCTTTCTTGTTCGACATGAGCAGGTTCACACTGGCATAAAGCCCTATGAATGCACAGAATGCGGCAAAACTTTTAGCAAGAGCACACACCTCCTCCAGCACCACATGGTGCACACCGGGGAGAGGCCCTACGAGTGCCTGGAGTGCGGGAAGGCCTTCAACCACAGGTCACATCTCACAAGACACCAACGGATTCACACCGGGGAAAAGCCGTATCAGTGCAGCGAGTGTGGAAAGGCCTTCACCCACCGCTCCAATTTAGTCTTGCATAACAGGAGCCACACTGGAGAAAAACCCTTTGTGTGCAAAGAGTGTGGAAAAGCCTTCCGAGATAAGACAGGCTTCCTTCGACACTACATCATCCACACAGGCGAGAAGCCCTTTGAGTGCATGGAGTGCAGGAAGGCCTTCAACCGCAGGTCACACCTCACGTGGCACCAGCAGATTCACACTGGAGTGAGACCCTTTGAATGCAACGAATGTGGGAAAGCCTTTTGCGACAGCACAGACCTCATTCAGCACTATATAATCCACACGGGGGAGAAGCCATACAAGTGCCTCGAGTGTGGGAAGGCCTTCTACCGCCGGTCACACCTCAAGCAGCACCAGCGGAGTCACACTGGGGAGAAGCCCTTCGTGTGCGCTGAGTGCGGAAAGGCCTTCACCCACTGCTCCATTTTCATCTTGCACAAAAGGGCCCACACCGGAGAAAAACCCTATGAATGCAAAGAATGTGGCAAAGCGTTTAGCAACCGGTCCGACCTCATCCGACACTTCAGCATCCACACCGAGGAGAAGCCCTACGAGTGCATGGAGTGCGGGAAGGCCTTCAACCGCCGCTCATACCTCACGAGGCACCAGCGAATTCACAGCGGGGAGAAGCCCTATGAGTGCATGCAGTGCGGCAAAGCCTTTTGCCAGAGGGCAAACCTCATTCGACACGCCATCATCCACACCGGAGAGAAGCCCTATGAGTGCAGTGAGTGCGGAAAGGCCTTCACCTACTGCTACACTTTCATCTTGCACAAAAGGGCCCACATTGGAGAAAAACCTTTTGAGTGCAAGGAATGTGGGAAAGCCTTCAGTACTAGGAAAGACCTCATCCGACATGCCAGCATCCACGCCGGGGAGAAGCCCTACGAGTGCTCCGAGTGCGGGAAGGCCTTCAACCACCGCTCAGGGCTCACAAGGCACCGGCGGATTCACAGCGGAGAGAAGCCCTACGAGTGTGTCAAGTGTGGGAAAACCTTCTGCTGGAGCACAAGCCTCATCCGACATGCCATCATCCACACCGGGGAGAGGCCGTACAAGTGCGGCAAGTGCGGGAAGGCCTTCAGCTGCAGCTCCTCCCTCTCCCAGCATCAGAGGATTCATACTGGGAGACACCCCGCCAGCGTCGGCGCCACAGAAGTGGGGAGACCCTTCACGAGCGGGCAGTCATCACCCTCTAAGCGTTCAACTGGGGAAAGACTTTGAATGTAACCACTGCGGAAACCTCTTACTCAGAATCCAATCGTTCATACCAAAGAGAAACTCTTATGTTGCAGGCTATCCGTTATCATCTGAGGAATCATACTGCAAATCCACCCAGCCTAGAGTCTTATTCTTCATCTGAGAACTCATCCAGGAGCATGATCCAGTCATTCTCATGCACTTAGCGTAACTGTTGGCCCCATTTTTCTCCTTAATTTACACTGCAAAATTGTCTCAGGGATATTTAAACAAAAGAGGAGGAGATATAAAAGAGCAACACAAGCACGTTTCTTTCAGACTTTTGTGACAAGACTGAGGCAGGTTTTTTGTTGTTGTTGTTTCTTATCTGGGGTGGGGGAGGCATTTCAGAGATCAGAGAGCCTTGTCCCCTTTGTCTTGTATGTAGCTTTACTGCTGTTTGTTGTCAGGGCAGTTGGGACACTTGAGGGTGTGTTGAAAACCTTTTTTTCCCCCCACACTCATTAAGATGGCATTATTCAACAGTCTCCCATAGGACAAGGGTGGCTCCCGGGGCACACAGTCCCTTGAAGGTCTTTGTTGAAGGCCTTTTTTCTACAGCATCATCCTTCACTTTGAGTAGCATAAGTCCTTAAAATTTTTTAAAATTTTTTAAAATTTATTTTTGAGAGAGAGAGAGAAACAGTGTGAGCAGGGGAGGGTCAGAGAGAGAGGGAGACAGAGTCTGAAGCAGACTCCCAGGCTCTGAGCTAGCTGTCAGCACAGAGCCTGATGCAGGGTTCTAACCCACAAACCGTGAGCTCATGACCTGAGCAGAAGTCGGACGCTTAACCGACTGAGCCACCCAGGCACCCCAAGTAGCATAAGTCTTAATGAGAAATATGAAAACTTGAGTTATGGAAGACTTTTATATTCCAGAAGATAAAGGTTACGTATGAATGGGCACACTGTAGCACACTGAAGACTTTAATTTTTTTTTAACAAAATGGTTTTTTTTCTTCAAGTGTACTTAAGTATCTGCTTATAGTCGCTCTTGATCTACTTTATTGTTTTTTCTGTATTTTTCTGTGCAATGATGATGGCAGTATAGCTGTGTGACCTTCTCAGATGAATCCTCTGATTGTGGTTCCTCAGCTTCTCCAATCCTCCCTAGAGAGGCTTCTCCCAAGTCCACCTCACTTGTTTTCTATGGGTTCAATTGGAGCCAAAACAAAATAAAGGACACAGCTAAATAAAGCTAATATAAAAAAAAAATAGATACTCCAAAAAGCAGAGAGAAAGAATCTCATTTTTAATCTTACAAAAGGTTGTATGAGGATTCACTGCTGAGGAAATGGACTAGAATTAACGGATAAATGGGCACGTATGTGCACATTCAAGTGTGTGTGTTTCACAGTCGTTTCCATGGCCTTAATTCCAGTTTAATAACTAACAACTAGTACCTTTATCAGCGTCTTTTGGAATTCCTTCTTTGTTTTCTTGTGGGGGTTTGGTTTTGTTTTGAGCTAAGTGTGATAGTACTACGTCACATTACGGAATATGCTGTACACAGCAATGTAAACACATTCACTTTGAACCCTCCTTAGGTCCTTGTAAATCACCACAGGTGTACTTTTGTATTGCCATTGTAGGCAAAGCCATTTTTATTACACTGACTCATGGTATTATTATGGAGGTACCTCTTCATCCTTTTTGAGTTATGTCTACAAAGTCTCAAGGAAGCTGTCTGAATACTTTCTCCTGTGTTTTCTCCTAAAAGGTTAATAGTGTTACCTTTTGCATATAAATCTCTAATCCATGTCAATTTTTGTATTACCATGTAAGGTTTGGCTTGAGTTTCTTGTATTTTTGCTTAAGGCCGTTCAGTTGACTGGCACCGTTGGTTGAAAACTAAAGTATTATGCCTCCACTGAATTATGTTTACTCCTTAGTCAAAAATCAGCTGGGCATATTTATGTTGGTTTATTTCTGAGTCTGTATATTATCTCATTGATTTGTATGTCTAAACTTCTGCCAGTACCAAACTATCTTGATTACTGTCATTTCCAGTAAATCTTAAAATTGGGTGATTTCTCCCCCTTTATTCTTTTTCAAAATTGATTTAGCTTTCCATATCAAATTTTTTCCCTTGGCTTTATATACTTTATCATGTGCTTATCTGTATATAGGAAACATCTTGCAAGTAATAAATTAATACTTATATATCCCCTCCCCCCAGTGAAAAATGGAACATGGCAGTCTTGGCATGCCATGTGCAAACCCGTGAGGTTGCAAATTCTGCCCCTTACTTCAGAGAACACCGTCCAGAAGTTGCTTTACTCCTTCTCTTTTCTTCGTAATCTGACACTTTAAATGTGTATTACAAAGGGTGGTTATTGTATTTTTGTCTGGTTTTGAAATGTTATTGAATGGAATTATGCTTTACACATGCTTTTTTTTGTATTACCTGGATATATTGTTATTTTTAAAGATTTTGGGGGATGAATGTATGCCTGTCTCCTCATCCTTTACTCATATATATTAAGTGGTGGTCCTTTTAATGGAATTCATTAAGCATCTCGTGAGAATATGTAGGGATGGCATCATTTTTGGTACACTGTAAAGCAAACCTTCAGGCTGAATATTCTATAATCATTTTTATGTTTTTAGTATATACTTTTGAGAGAAGCAGTGCAAGTGGGGGAGGGGGGGCAGTGTGAGAGTCCCAGGAAGGCTCTTGTGCTGTCAGTGCACAGCCCAGTGTGGGGCTTGATCTCCTGAAACATGAGATCATGACCTGAGCCAAAACCAAGAGGTGGATGCTTAACTGACTCAGCCACCCAGGTGCCCCATGTTCTATGATAATTTTAAAACAAAAGTATGCGTTGAATGACAGACATTGAGCATTTTACAGAGCCACAGAGACTCCTTCCATGTGATAAGCAAGTGCAGAGAGGGCCAATGACTAACCCAAGCCCCCATCTACTTCTCCTAACACGTCTGAATACTGTTCATCAGGCTACTTAGAAGAGTTCTGTCAAGTTGGCATTGGGGATGTCCTTATTTTCAAAAACTATAGTTCTATTTTTATTATCTTTGCACTCTTTAGGCGTGGGTTATTTAAGATTTTGGAACTTAATTTTCCAAGCACATGTTTAAATTTTTTCAGGTATTTTCTACCCTGATTGCATTCTTTATTTCATTCTATGCAAATTAGAGATTTTTTTTTATGACTCCATACAGTCAGTTGGTTTTTCTTTTAATTTGCAATAGAGAGTGTGCCAAGTGGGGAAGAGGGAAAGAGAATCTCCAGCAGGCTCCACACCCAGCAGCACCCCGCACGGCACTCAGTCTCATGACTGTGAGATCATAACCTGAGCCTAAATCAAGAGTCTGGACACTTAACCAATTGAGCTACCCAGGGCCCCTTGTATCGTCAGTTTTAACACACTCACTTCTTGCTAAGAAGCAAACATCCTGTAGTCCATGTCTTCAGTTCTTTATGTATCCATCAGGTCACGTTTGTCCATCTTGGTGTGTGAATCTAATGGAAACTTACCAATGTTATGCCTGCCTTTTAAAAATCAGTTACTGAGACAACACAGGAAAATATCCCAGATTTAACTCTTTATCCTTACAACTGTTGTTTTACATAGTTTGAAATGATGTTAAGTGTATACAAATTTTAGGGGCACTTGGGTGGCTCAGTTGGTTAAGTGTCTGACTCTTAGTTCATGATCTCACAGTTCATGAGTTCAAGCCCTACTTCAGGCTCCATGCTGACAGTGCAGAGCCTGCTTGGGATTCTCTCTCCCTCACTCTCTGCCCTTCCCCCACTCACTTGCACTCTCTCAAAAATAAATAAAACAATAAAAAAATTTTTTTAATTTAAAGTATGTTTTCCAGTTGATGTTTTCTTCCTTACAACTATTTTTCAGATACACACATTTTTTTGTATGTTTTCAACTTAGTAATTATAAGGTATATATTTCCCAAACTTTTATTTTCATCTATTGCTATAACATCATATCATACAAGTATGACTTATAAACTGAATATCGTGGGATATTTTTCAACCCACCAAAAATTACTAATTCAGACATTTATTCCATACTTATTTCATGGGATAGCTGGGTTCAAATGCACCTTCCTATTTTGTGCTTCTCTTTGCTTCAGTTCTGTTTCTTATACATCAAATATTTGTATAGGTGATTTGCATTCTAAACTTTGCTTTTAGTTGGGCATGTATCTGGTCCTATTTTATTCATCTTTAAGCTAAAAATTATAAATCATGTCTGTAACAACAGAATTAGCATTAACACAGTTCCCCTTCTCTTGCACAATATAAAGGATATTACTGACGATTGCATTGTTTCTATCATTTTACTAAAAGAGGAGATACTGTTCATGTGTTATACAGTTAGTGAATAATTCTTTCATTCACAGATATATCTTTCTCTTGGATCTTCATTCCTTCTGTCAGTGCAGACATTACACCTGGGATCACTTTCCTTTGATCAAACTTTAATGTTTCTTTTCATATTTTTTAGTTAGTTTATTTTTATTTTTTTAAATCCTTTTAATGTTTGTTTATTTTTTTAGTGAGAGAGACACAGAGCACGAGTGAGGGAGGGTCAGAGAGAGAGGGAGACACAGAATCAGAAGCAGGCCCCAGGCCCTATGCTGTCAGCACAGAGCCCTACACAGGGCTTGATCCCACAAACCATGAGATCCTGACCTGAGCTAAAGTTGGCCACTTAACTGACTGAGCCACCCAGGCGCCCCAGAGTTTGTTTATTTTGAGACAGAGAGCAAGTGTGCAGGGAAGGGGCAGAGGGAGGAGGAGGATCTGAAGTAGGCTCCGTACTGTCAACAAGCGCCAGACGCAGGGCTCGAACTCAAGAACTGTGAGATCGTTCTTGGTTGGGATTCTCTTTCTCCCTCTTTCTCTCCCCTTCCCCTTGTGTGCTCTCTCTCTCAAAATACATAAACTTGACCCTTGAACCACCCCCCTCCCAAAAGAAAGAAGAACCCTGCGATCATGACCTGAGCCAAAACCAAGAGTTGGACGCTTACCAACTGAGCCACCCCGGCGACCCCCTTTGATCAAACTTTAAATGGAAACTTCAAGATTCATCTTGCATCGGTTAGTTCTCTATTACATTTTTCATCTTAGGCCTCATATAGTCTTATTTCATGCTCTTTCTTGAAAAACACTATCGGGAATATAAAAATCTATGTGGAAGATTATGTTTGTGGTGCCTTCACTGTGTCTTTCCATGTGTTCCTGACCCACCATATACTGGATGGAGTGGAAGCAATTAGTTTCCTGGTGTTAAGGAACAGTATTTGTAACTGATGCAAAGAACGACACACTGTAGAGACTGTATTTGTGAGATGGCCTCAGTATTTAGATGGAGTTTAAGTTGTTGGAATAATAAAAGAGTGACAATATAGAATGAATAGGAGCAATAATAAACTATGTCTCTGGTGACCAAATTGATGGATTGTGACATAAGGTGGCTGGAGGCTTACTAATCCCGTTTTCTCTGCCTGGACACCTGGGAAGTGTCTCAGCTTTCCTGACTCTTACGTTGGGACCATGTGAATGAGCTGTAGTCAACTGAATATAGACAAGCGACTGTGAAATCATTTTCACATTTGTGCACAATTCTGGGGACATCCTCAGGGGTCCTAGATTTCACACCTCCCCAGGATGTAGTGCTCCTGTGGGGACTGCAAGTCCAGGTGATGGGCTGATGGTGAGTGTGTTTTGATAAGGACAGGGGATGATGACCTGGAACCTCTGAGCTTCATAATCACTTATTTGTACCTGGGGACTACCTGCCCTGATCGTCGAAAGAGCAGAACAGTTACGTGAACCAGACAAAGGTCATGCCACTAACTTGAGACCATGTCAACTCCACTCTCCACTTAGGCCTGGCAGTTAGTCATAATGTTCTCTAGATCTGAATCCGGAGACCTGTGATAATGCATGTCTTGGGCAACGTGACTCCTTGTAGTTCATAAAACCTTCCCGCCGCGTTAAGAAATGCCGAAATACGCCAAATAATTCAAATCTCTGCTTTTATGTAAAAATTTTCATCAAGACCTGTGAGGCTGCTTTGCGAGTCAAGAGGTCCTTGTATTTTCCGTTCCTGCGCAGAGGCGACCCCGACCGCGCCTCCCCCTGCAACGTGTAATGGTAACGACAATGACAATATTAGGTACTTATGCACTAACCTCGTGACTAGTCACGGTAGAGCTGTGGTTCTCAAACCTGGTCGCCGCGGCAGGATCCTTAAGACAGAGCTGAGCCCCGTTCGCAGTTTCTGACACATCGGGTCGCGGCGGACCACAGAGAGGTCCCTCGGTACCGCGACGACAGCTTCTGGGGACCGGGCTTCGCCTCTAGCCTGCAGAATTGGGGCGCTTTTCTTTACTGGGAAACCTGGGACTGTATCCTCGAGGCGTTCCTGCACGGCCCGGTAGTTGCAGTAGAGACAGGAAGTGACGCACGCGCCTGCGTAGGGGCGTGCAAACTACATTACCCAGAAGCCGGTGTTGCGCGCTTCCTCCCCGAGAAAAGGGCCGCAGACATCCGGGAGGGGCGTTTCCTGCGGAGTTAGGGCGGGACTTCCGGCCTCGCTGCAGGAGCGCATCCCTCTGTGAGCGGCGGCTGGTCGGGTCTCGACCACGTGGACGGCGGCGCACGCGGGCCGCTTGGGGCAGCGCCGGGCTGCAGGGTGACGTGACGGGGACCGCTTCTGCGCCCTGTGCTAGCCGTGACGCCCGGGCGTCAGCTCCATCTCCCCTAGACTGTGCCCGGCTGTGGGACGGGCGCCGCCGGGACTACGCTTTCTCTCGCCCCCGCGCTCCTCGCCGAGGCCCCCGAAGGCGGCGACCCGGGCCTTTCGAGCATCTGACGCCGTTGTCTAGCAAGGCTCGGAGTGCGACACGGAGCCACAGGCGACCCCGCCCAGGCTGAGCCCTCGGGACCCGCCCTGGTCACCCTTATCTCAGGGACCCGCTCGGCCCACTCGGTCCCCCGGTGGTGGCAGGGGCAGCAGCACGGATGAATACGGCCCAGGTGAGTGGAGGGTCACCGCTGCACCTTGTGGCCAATGGTGGCGGTGGGACTCTGCCTTATCATCCCTGATTCTTAGTCGTGGAGTCCCTGGAGAAGGCCCCTTCTGGCCCAGGATCCTGAGTCCAGGGCGGGTATGTTCCGATTTCGGGGGGCCAAGGGAATAACACTGGAACGGCGACCCAGTCATGGAAACAGGCGTGAGGGGATGGGGAACTTGGACGTGAGGTTGAGTTGGGAGCAGAGAGCAGTGGAAAGGCAGTCCTGGAGGCTGGGCCTCTTCTCAAAGTTTGGAGTTGACGAGAGGGGCTTGGCCTAGACCTGACTGCAGGCTTCCCCTTAAGAGAGGAGACTGGAAGCGAGGGGAGAGCATGAACGGAGAGCTTTAAGGCCCTAGTAGTGGGGGCTTCGGCGGAAAGCTGAGCCCAGATTTAGTTGTGTGTGCGAGGCATGGTCTGGAGGATGCTTGGAGACCGGACCAGTGGGAGTTTGGCGCCCTTCCTGCTGGACCCATAGCTTACCCAGGATCCACCTGCCCGCCTGCCCGCCTTGATCTGCTCTGCACACAGTGCTCAGAGAGCCCAGGCACGAGTGGTGCTAAGGCCTGGTGCCACCTCTGAGTTGAGAACTGGGAGAGAGGGATCGGGGTGGTCGTGTGAGTGGATAGACCGGGGAGCCCTCTTGCCTGTGGGCTCAGCTGTCTCCCATCCCGACAGGGCTGTGTGACCTTCGAGGACGTGTTCGTGTACTTCTCCCGGGAGGAATGGGAGCTCCTTGAGGAGGCCCAGAGACTTCTGTACCGCGATGTGATGCTGGAGAACTTTGCGCTTGTGTCCTCCCTGGGTAAGGCCCTGCCGTGGTTATCTGTTGCTATGTGGCAAATTACCCCAGAGCTTAGCGGGATGACAACAAACATTTATTATCTCACGGTTTCTGTGCGTCAGAAATCAGGCGTATCTCACGTGGGTACCTCTAGCTCAAGGTCTTTCATAACCCTGCTGTCAGATTCTCTGGGGCTGCTGTCTCATCCGAAGGCCCAACTGGAAGTGAACCTCCTTTCAAGGTCGCACACACTTACAGGAGGCTTTTGGACTAATTAGTCACTTTCTTGCTGACTTTTGTCCCCAGCCCTCCTCCATCAGGCTTTGCCATGTTGTCTTCTGCATAAGCAGGTTACCACAAGGCAGCTGATTTCCATGAGCGTGAGCAAGAGACCGCATCCAACATAGAGGCTGGCATTTTTGTAACTTATTCTCAGAAGTGACATCCTATCCGTTTTCTATAATCTGTTCATTAAAAAGGAATTTTTAGGTTCATCTGTATTTTTCTGGAAGGACTTAATAGGGACATGGATACCTGAGGGTAGGTAGGATTTCCAGTTTCCTGGGCTGAGTTTTGTTCTTCGCTTTTTCCCCAGAGAGCAGCTTTCTGTCTGACCATACTGTGATGGCATGACCCCTTTTCTTGGCTCCCTGGACTCGGTGGTGTGGGTGCCAGCACTGGCTGGTGAACACTGGCTCCTCTTCTCTTAGAGCAGCCCATTCTCTTCCGTGCCAAAGCTTTGAAATGAAGGATTTGGGGCTCAGGAGTCCTGCATTCTGCCCATAAGTCCCAGATGCCCTGGCCACACTTTGGCTGGTGGTTATCCCAATCCCTTGTCTCTTCTGCCTTCCCCTTCCTTTAACTGACATTTCTTGGGGCCTGACTCTTCCAAGAATCACAGACACTGACGTGGTCACTCCTTGTGAAGAACACTGAGCTGTTCCTACAAGACCTTCTGGAAAATTCTTTCTTAATTACTTCATTTTCTTCTCCCTGGAGAGGGTCACTGCGGGGTACTGCCAGCCACTCACCAGCTCTTCTTTCCCCGTAGGACTTGCAGTTTCCAGGTCCCATGTTGTTTCCCAGATGGAGCCGGAGGGAAGCCCAGGGTGCCTGAGAAGGTAGACGCAGCCGCAGCTGCAGCCAAGAAGGCTCGGTGAGTAGAAGCCGCCGGAATGGTCACGTCAGGGGTGGCTTCGCCTTCTCCCAGCAGCCTGGGCAGTATCTCCGAGTGTTCTAATGCCAGAACCATTGGCTGACCTTGTCCCACTTTTCCTTCCCCATTTGTGACACTTTGCCCACTTGTCACTTCTACTCTGACCTCAGACATCTGTTGGTCCCCCACCCTCCCCATCTCCATGTTTTTTCCCCTCTTAGTGTTCTGTGTAGTGCTCTGTGGCATTGGCTTTCATTTAACAGGTCGTGAGTTATGCTCATATCCTTTGATTTTCCTTGAAAACCAAGTAATCCATTCCAGCCAGATTTTTTTGGCACGGGACAGATCCTTTTGCACAGCACTCCCCATCACGAGGAACAAGGCCTTGCCAGGTGACCAACTGCAGGGGAGTGGCTTGGAGCCCCTGCCTCTCATCCTCTGCTCCACCCTGTCCCCTCTCCCTGGGTGGTCTCTTTCATTCTCTGCCCTTTAGAGACGCGCAGTGCACGGCTGCGCCTCCTCATCCTGATTCTGGGCCCCCGGGGCGCCAGCGGCCGCATGGACGGCTTCCACAGCATTTGCTGTGGGGCGCCACGGGCCACCCGTCAGACCTGCACTTGACCAGCATTCATCTCCCGTCAGGTCGGCGGCACGCAGCGAAGGACAAGGCTCTACCCTCTGACACTTCTGACACTGTGACAGCGGTGTCACAGATGAGAACTCCTCAGGCACGTCCTGCCCCCTGAGAGGCTCACCCCTGTGACATGTGTGGCCCGGTCTGGACAGACATCTTTGCACCTGGCTGAGCCAAAGGGAACACCATCCAGGCAACAGGCCAACCCCAACACTTGAGTCACTATAGCTGAGACTCCTGGGTAGTATAGACCTTGACCAGATGCAGAAGCAGCAAAGTGGAGAAAATGTCTTCAGAAAGTAAGGGACCAGGCCTGCCTGGTTTGTGAAGATCGGCAGCCGCCGTGTGTCAGAGAAGGCCTTCACCTGCAGGCCGGGTGGGAGGGCTCTGTTTCCCGCTGTGGACCTGGCAGGCACCACGCCCCTTGCGGTGGGTGAAAACCACACTAGGGCCCTGAGTGCGGTGGGCCTTCTGCATAGCAGGTTTACTTTAGGCAGGAAAGCACAAGCTGAGGCCATAAAGCCTTCGGCTTGTTGGAGGCGGCCTCACTCCAGGCTTGCTTGACTCAGAGCTTCTTGGGGGCCGCGTGGTTGGGGCGAGCCGGAATAGTGAGGGCCAACGGAGAGTGTCCTCGAGAAGGTGAGCTCCAAGCCCAGCTAATCTGCCTTCAGGCCTTCCACGGGAGCGAGTCTCCGTGCGGCACCATTCCTGAACCACTCACTCGGGCCACGGAAAGCATCCATGGCGTATGGGAAGGGGAAGGTTCGACACGTGTTGGCCTGTTCGGTAACGGCACGTTGTGCCGCAGGGAGGCCTGGGACTGCACCAGATGTGAGAACGCCTTTCTTGAGAGAGCAGACCTCGGTCAGCACACGAGGACTTACCTCAGGCGACGCCGAGGGAGAGCTTCCAGATGCCAGAGGGCCCTCGGCTGCGGGCCAGACCTCCTGTGGCACCAGCAGATTCACACTGGGAGAAGGCCTATGACTGTCAGAAACGGAGGAGAGGCGAGGACGGCTCTGCTTTGGTCCAGAATTGTCTTCCCCACCCTAGAGAAAGTGTTTTCAAGTACAAAGAAGTGTACTTGTGACCACTGTTCTCCTGCAAGTCGCATAAGAGTTCTCCCAGGAGAGAAGCCGTGAGTGCGGTGACGAGGAAAGGCCCCCGGTCACCGCTTTTATTTCTGGCGTCGTAGGGGCCTCACTGCAGGAAAACTCTGGGAGTGTAAAGACGATCAGAGACCCTTCTGTGACCGCTCTTTTCTAAGTCAGCACAAGGAGTCACAGTGGGGAAAACTGTATGAACGCAGTGAGTGTGGACACACTCTCCGCCTTCATTCATCCCCCCCTCCCCAGTCTTCGTATTGGGGAGAAAACCTGTGAGTGTCAGACGTGGGAAAGCCTTTCTCAAGTGGACTCCCTCAGTCAGCACCAGAGAACTCATACTGAGAAGCCTTTTGAATGTAAGTCCTGAGGAAATTCTTTGCCAGAGGAAACCTCCTGCCCAGCATCTGAAAAATTATACCAAAGAGAAACCCCGTAAGTGTCATCATTGTGAGAAGATCTTTCGAAGCAGGTCATCACTTGTTACTGGAGATCCACCCAGCCGGGACTGTGCTCTACGAGTGAGGACGTACAAAGGAGAGAAGACCCACAGTTACTGTGGAATTGCAGAGCCTTCAGCCCTAGCTCGGTCTTGGTATGCTCTGAGGAGCGATCCTGGAATATTTTTAAAAAGACGGCAAAAGCATAAGGGAGGAGGAAGAAAAGAAATAGATTGACAGAACAAGGAATACATATGGTTTCTTTCAGGTTTTCCTGCCAAACTTGTGACAGTTTTTTATTAGGAAAATAAACTACATAATCACTAAGGGTCATAAGTCTTTGTGATAAATGTGAAGTCTTAATTTATGAAGCACTTAAATTAGAATACTAAAAATATTGTTGCCTAAAATTATATCTAAGGAACAGAGGATAAATACATGAATGGGTACATTTTACTGCACCATTTAAGATCATTTAAGGTTATTTATTTTTTCATTTAGTCTGTATTGAGATATAATTGACATGTCCTAATTGGCATATACCATCATGTAAGTTTACGGTGTACAACATTGATCTTGTTGAATTTATATTGCGACATGATTGCCATTGTAGCGTATACTAGCCTCTGTATCCTGGCGGTAGCCTGTGTTCCTGGTGGTAGGAACAGTTCCTTGTCTCTTGCCAAGTTTACTGTTTGTATTCAGTTTTGTCCCTCGTAGCCGTGTACTGTGTACTCAGTGTCCATGGCTTACTTAGGTGTGAGTGCGCACCGCTAAACAGCACCCGCCCGACGCCCCGCAGCCTGTAGTAACCGTCCTTCCACTCTGAGTTGAATTCAGAGTTTTGTTTTTCTTTTAAGATTCTACATATAAAAAATACAGTATTTGTATTTTTGTGTTTGACTTACCTCACTTAGCATAATGTCCCCAGGGTCCATCTGTATTGTCAGAAATGGCAGCATTTCCTTTTTTCTCGTGGCCGACTAACATGCCACTGTGTATACACGTCCTCATCCTTTGATGGACACGTAAGCTGTCACTACATCTTGTGTCTTGTGTGCGGTGCGGACAATAAACACGGGAGTACAGATACTCTGAGATCCGGTCTCATTTCCTTCGGATGCATATGTACCTACAAGCGGCCTGCTGGGTCATATGTGGGTCCTGTTTTAAAAGTTGTGCCGAAGCTCTGCACTGTTCTCTGAAATGACTGGAGCAGTTTACAGCCCCACCAACAGTGCACAGATGTTTTCTTCTCTCCACATCTTTGCCGACACTTACCACTTGTCTTCTTGGTACTAACCATTCTGGCAGGTGTGAGATGACACCACATTGTGGTTTTGATTTGTATTTCCCTAATGATCAGTGATACTGGGCACCTTTTCCTGTACCTGTTGGCCATATGGATGTCTGTATAGTTCCTCTGCCCATGGTTTAATTAGATTTTTTTTGTTACTGAGTTGTATGAGTTTGGTTTTTTTTTTTTTTTTAATGTGTGTTTATTTTTGAGAGAGAGAGAGAGCAGCGGAGGGGCAGAGAGAGAAGGAGAAATACAGTCCAGGCTCTGAGCTGTCAGTGCAGAGGGTGACATGGGGCTTGAACCCACAAACCATGAGATCATGATCTGAGCCTAAGTCAGATGCTTCACCAACTGAGCCAACCAGGCGCCCCAAGTCACATGAACTCTGTAAGACTTGGGGTATTGACCCCTCATCTGTTCGTGGTTTGCCGACATTCCCTCCCACGCCAGAGCTTGTCTTTTTATTGTTTTAGTTTTTCTTTTGCAACGTAGTCCCACTTGTTGATTGTTTCTTTTGTTTGTGCCTTTGGTGTCATATCCAAAAAATCACTGCCAAAACCACTGTCTTGGAGCTTCCCTTTTCTTCTAGGAGTCTTAGAGCATCAGGTCTTAAATTTAAGTCTTTGATACATTTCAAGTTAATTTTTGTAAGTGGCGTAAGGGGCTGATGCGGGGCTCGAACTCACGAACTGTGAGATCATGACCTGGGCTGAAGTTGGACATGTAACCGACTGAGCCACCCAGCTGAATCATACGGCCTGTAAGAGTGTGTCCCTTGCACAGTAGATCTGCCTGTGCTTTATGAAACCTTCCTATATATGATTATTTTTAAATTAAATGCAAAAAAAAATTAAATGTACCTCAGGGGGCCTGGTTGTCTCAGTCAGTTAAGCGTTGGATTTGTGCTGGGCAGTTTGTGAATTCAAGCCCCGTGTTGGGTTCTGTGCTGACAGCTCAGAGCGTGGAGCCTGCTTCAGATTCTGTGTCTCCCTCTCCCTCTCTCCCTTCCCTGCTCATGACCTGTCTCTCAAGAATAAAGAAGCATTAAAAACGTTTTTTAATTTTTAAAAATTAAATCCACCTAAAAGTATACATGTATGCTTTATGCAAAAATTGTAACCGTTACATGTGATGCTGACTCTGGGTTGTATTTTGTGTTTAAAAAAATACCATCGGTGATTCTGCAGAGAGGTCCCTGAGACACCCCCTACAGCAGTCTATGTAGGAACCTTGTGATGATGATGAATAGTATCAATAGCAGCTTGTATGTATTTAGCACTAGGCCCAGTGTCAAGCACTTATCATCTCATTTTCCATGAAGTAGGTTGTAGTATTTTCCCATTTTAAGTTTTAAACTGGGGAGAAGGAGGGCGGTCATGACTTAAAGAGAGTTCCAGTTCTCCAGCTTACCCTAGGGCCCCTCCCCCAGGGTTCAATGTCAGAGGGTGTCTGTTGGGTCTGAGAACTTTGAGGTTCAGGACCTTCACAGGTGATGATGTTACCGCCATATCAGGGATTTAGATTTGGGAATTAACGAATTAGAGGAACATCTAATGGTACAACACAAAGGCCCCACCAGCGAGGCATATTCACTGTTCAATTTAACTCTCCGTCCCCAAGGCTCAGAGAGGTGAATCAGCTCCCCCAGGATTAAAGACTGGATCGGGGCACCTGGGTGGCTCAGTCGGTTAAGCATCCGACTTTGGTTCAGGTCATGATCTCACGGTTCGTGGGTTCGAGCCCCACGTTGGGCTCTGTGCTGACAGCTGGCTCAGAGCCTGGAGCCTCCTTTGGATTCAGTGTCTCCTCTGACCCTCCTCTGCTCACACTGTCTCTCAAAAATAAGACATTAAAAATTTTTTAAAATATAAAAGACTGGATCACGCGCTGGAGACCTCTGAGGACGTGACTTTGTCTCAGGTGACCCCAGAAACAGTAGTGCGTCGCCTTTAAGAGGAACTTTCGCACTACAGGACCCTCTTTCCCCCTCATCCTACTCCTAGCAGCCATCGCCCGGGCGGCTAGGCGGTTGCCCGGAAGAACCGGAAAGACGCCCACCGCCTGGTTGGATGCACGGCACCAACTACATTACCCAGAAGTCTGTGCCCGCCGCATCGGAGCGGAAGCCGGAAGACGTTTATTTCCCGCCGCCCGGAGCGTCTGAGGCGGGGCTTCCGGCGTCGCCGGCGTGACGTCTTTTGCCTGTGCCGGGGCTCTCCGCCCCGGACGTTGACACTCAGAGTCTGGGGCGGGGTCAGCTTCCCGCGCGACTCTCGGAGCTGAGCCCGGAGGGACGGAACCAGAGACGCCTTTGTTTCTCTCCATGAGCCCCGTCGTGGGACCGGCGGCCTTGCGCGGAGGTGGCGTCCGGGGCTGCGCCCTTCCGGGGGCCTTCGCAGCCGCGGTCTG